>NC_086107.1:116381618-116544509 GCF_963921235.1 Mobula hypostoma
TAGCCTGACCTCAGTGGTTGGGAAGATGTTAGAGTCGATGGAGTACTTGGTGACACAGGACAAGATAGCACAAAGTCAGCATGCTTTCATTCAGGGAAAATCCTGCCTGACGAACCTGTTGGAATTCTTTGAGGATATTACAAGTAGGATAGATAAAGGGGATGCAGTGGATGTTGTATCTTCGGACTTTCAGAAGGCCTTTGACAAGGTGTCACACATGAGGCTGCTTACCAAGTTAATAATAAGGTTTGTCCATCATCATCAGTGAAGACCTCGACACCATTAGTACTTTTTACGAGGTCGAGTTGCCAGCTCGACACTCAACCCGGCACAGATGGAAAGCATGCCCGGGAGCGGCCCAACTGGATTCGAACTCGGGAACCTTCGCTCCGGAGTCCGGTGCTGATATCACTCCGCCACCAGCCGGCTTGTGATGGTGTCGAGACTAGCACTTGATTTGTGAGCATCAGCCTCACTCTCTCACTCTCTCTTCCCAATTCCCATCTGGATCCAATGGCAAGACAAGAGTCGAGACAGGAGTGTATGGAGTGTCAGGGAGGGGTAGCACCTCTGGTGGGGGAACATGTCACGTCCGTTTCAAGGCGGTTTGTCCACCTTTGGTCCCCACCTGGCACTCAGCTCTCACCTGTGGCTCCCCGTAGTTGTTTGCATGCGACAGCGACCACACCCCGGGCAACGGCTTCAACAAGCCGGCTAAACCAGGTGAGGGCAGCCGACGGGTCTCAAACCCTCGGTGTGATAGGGAGTTGTCCATCTCAGCATGTGAAGACAGCCTCCGGCGGACTGAGCGGACGAGACCAATGGAAGGTCCAACAGTCAAGAAGGCGGTCTCTGCAAGTGTTGTGGAACGTGTAGAGCAGGACAAGACACAGAAGACGTCCTGGTCATCCACTGCACCTGGTCTCATCTCCCATCTCCAGCTTGCCAACCTAAGAGCCCATGGTTTTACAGGAAAGTTACTAACATGATTAGAGCATTGGCTGATTGGTAGGAGGCAGGGAGTGGGAATAAAAGGATCCTTGGTGGGGGAGTCTAGGACAAGAGGGCACAGCCTCAGGATAGAGGGGCATCCACAGAGATGCGGAGAAATTTCTTTAGCCAGAAGGTGGTGAGTTTGTGGAATTTGTTACCACCGGCAGCTGTGGAGGCCAGGTCATTGGGTGTATTTAAGGCAGAGATTGATAGGTTCTTGATCGGACATGGCATCACAAGTTACAGGGAGAAGGCCAGGGACTGGGGTTGAGGAAGGGGAAAAACGATCAGCCATGATTGAATGGTGGAACAGACTCGATGGACCAAATGGCCTAATTCTGCTCCTATGTTTTACAGTATTTTCCCCAGATGTGGGGAATCAAGAATCAAAGGGAACGGGGCTGGGATTCAGGTGAGTGAAGAGACGTTTAACAGGGACCTGAAGAGCAACATTTTCACACAGAGAGTGGTCTCTACGTGGAATGAACTGCCAGAGGAAGTGGTTGAGGAAGGTACATTAACAACATTTAAAAGACACTCAAACAGGTCCGTGGACAGGAAAGGATTAGACCAATATGGCCAAACACATGTGAATGGGACGAACTTAAATAGGAGCCGTGTCAGCACAAAGAGGTTCGGCCAAAGGGTGCGTGACTCTAACTTTCCAGTGAACCTCCTGCACAATGTCCAAGTCCTCCACTGTAACAGGGTGACCAGAAATGCACATTCCAGAGCTAAGGAAAGGAACTATCTCCTTGCTGCAACAAGGTCAGGGACTTCAAAGACAAGGAAGTCAATTCTTTTCCAGCTGAGGTTCAAAATGAAGAAAAAAAATATATTTTTTTAACTGAGAGTTAAAAAGGGCTGCTGGGTTCCAGCAGCTGAGGGCTGGATTCACACACTCCATCCTAGGGGTCTCCCAACTCCCCAACAATTTCACATGTTTTAGATTGATGCACCCTCGGCAGCAACCTGTCTGAATGTACCATGGTTTGGTATGACAACTGCTCTGCCTGTGACCGCAAGAGACGGCAGAGGGTTGTGGACACAGCTCAGCACATCACGGAAACCAGCCTCCCATCCACGGACTCTGTCTGCACCTCCCACCCTTTAGGTAAAGCAGGCAGGGTTATCAAACCCCCCCCCTAACACCCTGGACATTTGGGCAGAGATACAGAAGCCTGAAAGCTCATCACAGCAGACTCAAGGACAGCCTCCACCCCACTGTTACATATTGAATCCAACAAGATTGGCCTCCCAATCTACCTCAGTGTGGCCCTCGCACCTTTACTGTCCGCCTGCACTGCCCTTTCTCTGTAACCGTGACACTTTATCCTGCATTCTGTTACCGTTTTCCCTCAATGCACTGTCTGATGATCTGACCCGGGTGGACAGTGTGAGAGAGAAGCCCAAGCTCTTCACTGTATCTCCAAACTGATTCCATTTCCTTCCTACAGCACAGTGACCAGAGGAAGCGCAATACTCCAACCAAGCTTTGTGAAGTTGGAAAACATTCTCTCTCAGTTGTTCTTCACCCTACACCACCTCATCGACCGGGATGGGCACACGGAATTGTCAACACCAAACTGAATTGTCTTGTTGCAATCATAACCTTGAACTCTCTTACTCACACACATACACACTTCCAAACCTGTCTAATCACTCCTCAGAGCTCCAGCCTCCCCAGTCTCAGCAACACCCTCCAGGCTCTTTTCTGCACCCTCTCCAGCTTAATTACACCTTTGTATAGCTGGGTGAGCAGGACTGCTGCCCTGCTGTAGTCTCATAAAGCTGGAATGGGACATCCCAGCTGCTGAACGGGTCCTGCCCAAACCCCCGAAGAGACTGCCAGGGTTAAGGCTGGAAAGTAACTGAGGTCACAGGTCTTTTACCTCTCACCTCCCAGCTTGAAACTTCATCTCCCGCCCCCCCCCACACTCACCTATCACCTGTTAGCTTGTACTGTTTGCCCTCTCCCCACCTTCTTATCCTGGCTTCTGCCCCCTTTCTTCCCAGTCTTGGCCCAAAATGTCAACTGTTTATTCCCATTGCCTGACCTGCTGAGTTCCTCCAATGTTTTGTGGGCTGTTCCAGATCTCCAGCATCTGCAGATCTCTTATGTTTATGACTCTGTGTGCACACAGGCGGTTCCCTGAAATCAGTGTCACAGGTAGACAGGGCAGCACCCTGGCCTTCGTCAGCCAGGGAACTGAGCTCTGGAGTTGGGAGGTCACGTTACAGGTCCGGAGTTGGGAGGTCACGTTTCAGGTCAGGAGTTGGGAGGTCACGTTACAGGTCAGCAGTTGGGAGGTCACGTTACAGGTTTGGAGTTGGGAGGTCACGTTACAGGTCAGCAGTTGGGAGGTCATGTTACAGGTCAGCAGTTGGGAGGTCAAGTTACAGGTCCGGAGTTGGGAGGTCACGTTACAGGTCTGGAGTTCGGAGGTCACGTTACAGGTCAGGAGTTGGGAGGTCACTTTACAGGTCAGGAGTTGGGAGGTCACGTTACAGGTCAGCAGTTGGGAGGTCAAGTTACAGGTCCGGAGTTGGGAGGTCACGTTACAGGTCTGGAGTTCGGAGGTCACGTTACAGGTCAGGAGTTGGGAGGTCACGTTACAGGTCCGGAGTTGGGAGGTCACGTTTCAGGTCAGCAGTTGGGAGGTCACGTTACAGGTCAGCAGTTGGGAGGTCACGTTACAGGTTTGGAGTTGGGAGGTCACGTTACAGGTCAGCAGTTGGGAGGTCACGTTACAGGTCCGGAGTTGGGAGGTCACGTTTCAGGTCAGGAGTTGGGAGGTCATGTTACAGGTCAGCAGTTGGGAGGTCACGTTACAGGTCTGGAGTTGGGAGGTCACGTTACAGGTCAGCAGTTGGGAGGTCACGTTACAGGTCAGGAGTTGGGAGGTGACGTTACAGGTCAGGAGTTGGGAGGTCACGTTACAGGTCAGCAGTTGGGAGGTCACGTTACAGGTTTGGAGTTGGGAGGTCACGTTACAGGTCAGCAGTTGGGAGGTCACGTTACAGGTCAGCAGTTGGGAGGTCACGTTTCAGGTCAGCAGTTGGGAGGTCACGTTTCAGGTCAGGAGTTGGGAGGTCACGTTACAGGTCAGCAGTTGGGAGGTCACGTTACAGGTTTGGAGTTGGGAGGTCACGTTACAGGTCAGCAGTTGGGAGGTCACGTTACAGGTCAGCAGTTGGGAGGTCAAGTTACAGGTCAGCAGTTGGGAGGTCACGTTACAGGTCTGGAGTTGGGAGGTCACGTTACAGGTCAGCAGTTGGGAGGTCACGTTACAGGTCAGGAGTTGGGAGGTGACGTTACAGGTCAGGAGTTGGGAGGTCACGTTACAGGTCAGCAGTTGGGAGGTCACGTTACAGGTTTGGAGTTGGGAGGTCACGTTACAGGTCAGCAGTTGGGAGGTCACGTTACAGGTCAGCAGTTGGGAGGTCACGTTTCAGGTCAGCAGTTGGGAGGTCACGTTTCAGGTCAGGAGTTGGGAGGTCACGTTACAGGTCAGCAGTTGGGAGGTCACGTTACAGGTTTGGAGTTGGGAGGTCACGTTACAGGTCAGCAGTTGGGAGGTCACGTTACAGGTCAGCAGTTGGGAGGTCAAGTTACAGGTCAGCAGTTGGGAGGTCACTTTACAGGTCAGGAGTTGGGAGGTCACGTTACAGGTCCGGAGTTGGGAGGTCACGTTACAGGTCCGGAGTTGGGAGGTCACGTTACAGGTCAGGAGTTGGGAGGTCACGTTACAGGTCCGGAGTTGGGAGGTCACGTTACAGGTCCGGAGTTGGGAGGTCACGTTACAGGTCAGGAGTTAGGAGGTCACGTTACAGGTCAGGAGTTGGGAGGTCACGTTACAGGTCAGCAGTTGGGAGGTCACGTTACAGGTCAGCAGTTGGGAGGTCACGTTACAGGTTAGGAGTTGGGAGGTCACGTTACAGGTCAGCAGTTGGGCGGTCACGTTACAGGTCAGGAGTTGGGAGGTCACGTTACAGGTCTGGAGTTGGGAGGTCACGTTACAGGTCCGGAGTTGGGAGGTCACGTTTCAGGTCAGGAGTTGGGAGGTCACGTTACAGGTCAGGAGTTGGGAGTTTACGTTACAGTTGTACAAGACGTTGGTGAGGCCCCACTTGGGCTATTGTGTTCAGTTTTGGTCGCCCTTCTATCGGAAAGATACCGTGAAGCTGGAGAGATGCAGAGGAGATTGATGAGGATATTGACGGGGCTCGAGGGACTGAGTTATGGAGATCGGTGGGTAGGCTGGGACTTTATTCCCTGGAGCGTAGGAGACTAAAGGGTTACCTTACAGAGGTGTATAAAACCACGAGGGGTACGGACAGGGTGAATGTGCACCGTCTTTTCCCCCAGGGTTGGGGAATCTAGAACCAGAGGGAACAGGTTTAAAGTGAGAGGGGAAAGATGTAACAGGGACATGAACAACTTTTTCACCCAGAGGGTGGTGTGTGTGTGGAATGAGCTGCCAGAGGAAGTGGCTGAGGCAGGTCCATGAACAGCATTTAAGACACTCAGACAGGTAGGTCTGGCTGGAACAGGTACTTCAGTCGGCACGGAACAGTCCGGAATTTCCAGCCATGTAGAGAGCTACAGCCATTTTAAAACGACTCTCCCTCATCCTAATCCCATCCTCCCCTCACCATAGTTAAACATTGCCCCTCTTGCACAGTGAGTAGTTATGTGTTATTCACTAAAACTTCCCACAGGAGAGCTCACTGCCTTGAGGACACAGCTCTCCACACCCTGGGTCAGGGCATGGAGGAGAGTGAGATCTCGATGGGTGGTGTCTCGGCATCCTTCCATGGGGTATAATAGGGTGGGGGGGGGGGAGACCAGGTGGACGGCTCCTTCCGAGGATTCAGAACACATTCTGGGGAGATTCTCTGACCCTCCCTCCCATTTCAAGTGGTTGCATAGGCATGCAAGGTGAACCCGAGGTCCCCAGAGGTGTGGAGATGACAGAGAAGAAGTGGGTGGGGAGATTCTGGATGAGCCGATCCGTGCAGGCTTCTATCCTGGTGAGTCGATGCGGCACAGGAAAGCCGTCTCGATCCACGGAGATGGGATACGGTGGCTCCCGAGCTCACTGCAGGACTGTGGAGGAAGAGAAAGATGTTAGTGGAATTGACCTTCCCATTCATCCCCACCATCCACATTCCCAATAGGACCCACCCTTCCCATTCATTCCCACCGTCAACATTCCCAATGGGACCCACCCCTTCCCATTCATTCCCACCATCCACTTTCACAACGGGACCCATTCATTCCCATCCCTTTCCACCAACCACATTCCCTTTCCCAACAGAACCCATTCATTCCCATCTTCCACATTCCCAATGGGACACACCACTTCCCATTCATTCCCAACAGGACCCACCCCTTCCCACCATCCATATTCCGAATGGGACACACCCCTTCCCATTCATTTCTACCATCCACATTCCCAACGGGACACACCACTTCCCACTCATTCTCAATGTCCATATTCCCAATGGGATCCACCCCTTCCCATTCATTCGCATCATCCACATTCCCAACGGGACCCACCCTATCCCATTCATTCCCAACGTGACCCACCCCTGCCCATTCATTTCTATCTTCCATATTCCCAATGGGACCCACCCCTTCCCATTCATTCGCTTCATCCACATTCCCAATGGGACCAACCCCATTCCATTCATTCCCAATGGAACCCACCCCTTCCCATTCATTCCCAAAGGAACCCACATCTTCCCATCCATTTCTATCTTCCACATTCCCAATGAGAACCACCCCTTCCCATTCATCCCCACCATCCACATTCCCAATGGGACCCACCCCTTCCCATTCATTCCCACCGTCCACATTCCCAACGGGACTCGCCCCTTCCCATTCATTCCCACCATCCACTTTCACAACGGGACCCATTCATTCCCATCCCTTTCCACCATCCACATTCCCATTCCCAACGGACCCCATTCATTCCCATCTTCCACATTACCAACGGAACCCACTCCTTCCCATTCATTCCCATCATCCACATTCCCTACGGGACACACTCCTTCCCAATCATTCCCACTGTCCAGATTCCCAATGGGACCCTCCCCTTCCCATTCACTCCCACTGTCCACATTCCCGACGGGTCCCCGCCAATCCCACTGCATGCACTCACTGGAGAAGTTAATCACACAGTACGCTCCGATGATGAGCAGGCCGCCCACAAGCGCCACCACACTCAACAACTTGGCCACTCGTCCCAGCCGCCGGGCTCCATCAACATCTCCGTTCTGGAAGCTGTTCCTAGACTGGGGCAGAACACCATCATTCCCTCAGTGAGGGAGAACGAGCCAGTCCCATGACCAAACTGCTCAACAGTGTGGAGGGAGATTCACTCTGTGTCATCCCGGGAGTGTGTGATGGGACGGTGTGGAGGGAGATTCACTCTGTGTCTGACCCCGGGAGTGTGTGATGGGACGGTGTGGAGGGAGATTCACTCTGTGTCTGACCCCGGGAGTGTGTGATGGGACGGTGTGGAGGGAGTTTCTCTCTGTGTCTGACCCCGGGAGTGTGTGATGGGACGGTGTGGAGGGAGTTTCACTCCGTGTCTGACCCCGGGAGTGTGTGATGGGACGGCGTGGAGGGAGATTCATTTTGTGTCTGACCCCGGGAGGGTGTGATGGGACGGTGTGGAGGGAGATTCACTCTGTGTCTGACCCCGGGAGTGTGTGATGGGACGGTGTGGAGGGAGATTCACTCTGTGTCTGACCCCGGGAGTGTGTGATGGGACGGTGTGGAGGGAGTTTTTCTCTGTGTCTGACCCCGGGAGTGTGTGATGGGACGGTGTGGAGTGAGCTTCACTCTGTCTGACCCCGGGAGTGTGTGATGGGACGGTGTGGAGGGAGTTTCTCTCTGTGTTTGACCCCGGGAGTGTGTGATGGGACGGTGTGGAGGGAGCTTCACTCTGTGTCTGACCCCGGGAGTGTGTGATGGGACGGTGTGGAGGGAGATTCACTCTGTGTCTGACCCCGGGAGTGTGTGATGGGACGGTGTGGAGGGAGATTCACTCTGTGTCTGACCCCGGGAGTGTGTGATGGGACGGTGTGGAGGGAGTTTCACTCTGTGTCTGACCCCGGGAGTGTGTGATGGGACGGTGTGGAGGGAGTTTCACTCTGTGTCTGACCCCGTGAGTGTGTGATGGGACGGTGTGAAGGGAGCTTCACTCTGTGTCTGACCCTGGGAGTGTGTGATGGGACGGTGTGGAGAGAGATTCACTCTGTGTCTGACCCCGGGAGTGTGTGATGGGACGGTGTGGAGGGAGCTTCACTCTGTGGCTGACCCCGGGAGTATGTGATGGGACGGTGTGGAGGGAGTTTCACTCTGTGTCTGACCGCAGGAGTGTGTGATGGGACGGTGTGGAGGGAGTTTCACTCTGTGTCTGACCCCGGGAGTGTGTGATGGGACGGTGTGGAGGGAGATTCACTCTGTGTCTGACCCCGGGAGTGTGTGATGGGACGGTGTGGAGGGAGTTTCACTCTGTGTCTGACCCCGGGAGTGTGTGATGGGACGGTGTGGAGGGAGCTTCACTCTGTGTCTGACACCGGGAGTGTGCGATGGGACGGTGTGGAGGGAGATTCACTCTGTGTCTGACCCCGGGAGTGTGCGATGGGACGGTGAGGAGGGAGATTCACTCTGTGTCTGACCCCGGGAGTGTGCGATGGGACGGTGTGGAGGTAGATTCACTCTGTGTCTGACCCCGAGTGTGTGATGGGACGGTGTGGAGGGAGTTTCACTCTGTGTCTGACCCCGGGAGTGTGTGATGGGACGGTGTGGAGGGAGTTTCAGTCTGTGTCTGACCCCAGGAGTGTGTGATGGGACGGTGTGGAGGGAGTTTCACTCTGTGTCTGACCGCGGGAGTGTGTGATGGGACGGTGTGGAGGGAGATTCACTCTGTGTCTGACCCCGGGAGTGTGTGATGGGACGGTGTGGAGGGAGATTCACTCTGTGTCTGACCCCGGGAGTGTGTGATGGGACGGTGTGGAGGTAGATTCACTCTGTGTCTGACCCCGGGAGTGTGTGATGGGACGGTGTGGAGGGAGATTCACTCTGTGTCTGACCCCGGGAGTGTGTGATGGGACGGTGTGGAGGGAGTTTCACTCTGTGTCTGACCGCGGGAGTGTGCGATGGGACGGTGTGGAGGTAGATTCACTCTGTGTCTGACCCCGGGAGTGTGCGATGGGACGGTGTGGAGGGAGTTTCACTCTGTGTCTGACCCCGGGAGTGTGCGATGGGACGGTGTGGAGGGAGTTTCACTCTGTGTCTGACCCGGGGAGTGTGTGATGGGATGGTGTGGAGGGAGTTTCAGTCTGTGTCTGACCCCGGGAGTGTGTGATGGGACGGTGTGGAGGGAGATTCACTCTGTGTCTGACCCCGGGAGTGTGCGATGGGACGGTGAGGAGGGAGATTCACTCTGTGTCTGACCCCGGGAGTGTGTGATGGGATGGTGTGGAGGGAGATTCACTCTGTGTCTGACCCCGGGAGTGTGTGATGGGACGGTGTGGAGGGAGTTTCTCTCTGTGTCTGACCCCGGGAGTGTGTGATGGGACGGTGTGGAGGGAGTTTCACTCTGTGTCTGACCCCGGGAGTGTGTGATGGGACGGTGTGGAGGGAGATTCACTCTGTGTCTGACCCCGGGAGTGTGTGATGGGACGGTGTGGAGGGAGTTTCACTCTGTGTCTGACCCCGGGAGTGTGTGATGGGACGGTGTGGAGGGAGTTTCACTCTGTGTCTGACCCCGTGAGTGTGTGATGGGACGGTGTGAAGGGAGCTTCACTCTGTGTCTGACCCTGGGAGTGTGTGATGGGACGGTGTGGAGAGAGATTCACTCTGTGTCTGACCCCGGGAGTGTGTGATGGGACGGTGTGGAGGGAGCTTCACTCTGTGTCTGACCCCGGGAGTGTGTGATGGGACGGTGTGGAGGGAGTTTCACTCTGTGTCTGACCGCGGGAGTGTGTGATGGGACGGTGTGGAGGGAGATTCACTCTGTGTCTGACCCCGGGAGTGTGTGATGGGACGGTGTGGAGGGAGATTCACTCTGTGTCTGACCCCGGGAGTGTGTGATGGGACGGTGTGGAGGGAGTTTCACTCTGTGTCTGACCCCGGGAGTGTGTGATGGGACGGTGTGGAGGGAGCTTCACTCTGTGTCTGACACCGGGAGTGTGCGATGGGACGGTGTGGAGGGAGATTCACTCTGTGTCTGACCCCGGGAGTGTGCGATGGGACGGTGAGGAGGGAGATTCACTCTGTGTCTGACCCCGGGAGTGTGCGATGGGACGGTGTGGAGGTAGATTCACTCTGTGTCTGACCCCGGGAGTGTGCGATGGGACGGTGTGGAGGTAGATTCACTCTGTGTCTGACCCCGGGAGTGTGTGATGGGACGGTGTGGAGGGAGTTTCACTCTGTGTCTGACCCCGGGAGTGTGTGATGGGACGGTGTGGAGGGAGTTTCAGTCTGTGTCTGACCCCAGGAGTGTGTGATGGGACGGTGTGGAGGGAGTTTCACTCTGTGTCTGACCGCGGGAGTGTGTGATGGGACGGTGTGGAGGGAGATTCACTCTGTGTCTGACCCCGGGAGTGTGTGATGGAACAGTGTGGAGGGAGATTCACTCTGTGTCTGACCCCGGGAGTGTGTGATGGGACGGTGTGGAGGTAGATTCACTCTGTGTCTGACCCCGGGAGTGTGTGATGGGACGGTGTGGAGGGAGATTCACTCTGTGTCTGACCCCGGGAGTGTGTGATGGGACGGTGTGGAGGGAGTTTCACTCTGTGTCTGACCGCGGGAGTGTGTGATGGGACGGTGTGGAGGGAGCTTCACTCTGTGTCTGACACCGGGAGTGTGTGATGGGACGGTGTGGAGGGAGATTCACTCTGTGTCTGACCCCGGGAGTGTGCGATGGGACGGTGAGGAGGGAGATTCACTCTGTGTCTGACCCCGGGAGTGTGCGATGGGACGGTGAGGAGGGAGATTCACTCTGTGTCTGACCCCGGGAGTGTGCGATGGGACGGTGTGGAGGTAGATTCACTCTGTGTCTGACCCCGGGAGTGTGCGATGGGACGGTGTGGAGGGAGTTTCACTCTGTGTCTGACCCCGGGAGTGTGCGATGGGACGGTGTGGAGGGAGTTTCACTCTGTGTCTGACCCGGGGAGTGTGCGATGGGACGGTGTGGAGGGAGTTTCAGTCTGTGTCTGACCCCGGGAGTGTGTGATGGGACGGTGTGGAGGGAGATTCACTCTGTGTCTGACCCCGGGAGTGTGCGATGGGACGGTGAGGAGGGAGATTCACTCTGTGTCTGACCCCGGGAGTGTGTGATGGGACGGTGTGGAGGGAGATTCACTCTGTGTCTGACCCCGGGAGTGTGTGATGGGACGGCGTGGAGGGAGTTTCTCTCTGTGTCTGACCCCGGGAGTGTGTGATGGGACGGTGTGGAGGGAGTTTCACTCTGTGTCTGACCCCGGGAGTGTGTGATGGGACGGTGTGGAGGGAGATTCACTCTGTGTCTGACCCCGGGAGTGTGTGATGGGACGGTGTGGAGGGAGTTTTTCTCTGTGTCTGACCCCGGGAGTGTGTGATGGGACGGTGTGGAGGGAGCTTCACTCTGTCTGACCCCGGGAGTGTGTGATGGGACGGTGTGGAGGGAGTTTCTCTCTGTGTTTGACCCCGGGAGTGTGTGATGGGACGGTGTGGAGGGAGCTTCACTCTGTGTCTGACCCCGGGAGTGTGTGATGGGACGGTGTGGAGGGAGATTCACTCTGTGTCTGACCCCGGGAGTGTGTGATGGGACGGTGTGGAGGGAGATTCACTCTGTGTCTGACCCCGGGAGTGTGTGATGGGACGGTGTGGAGGGAGTTTCACTCTGTGTCTGACCCCGGGAGTGTGTGATGGGACGGTGTGGAGGGAGTTTCACTCTGTGTCTGACCCCGTGAGTGTGTGATGGGACGGTGTGAAGGGAGCTTCACTCTGTGTCTGAACCCGGGAGTGTGTGATGGGACGGTGTGGAGGGAGTTTCTCTCTGTGTCTGACCGCGGGAGTGTGTGATGGGACGGTGTGGAGGGAGTTTCTCTCTGTGTCTGACCCCGGGAGTGTGTGATGGGACGGTGTGGAGGGAGTTTTTCTCTGTGTCTGACCCCGGGAGTGTGTGATGGTACGGTGTGGAGGGAGCTTCACTCTGTCTGACCCCGGGAGTGTGTGATGGGACGGTGTGGAGGGAGTTTCTCTCTGTGTTTGACCCCGGGAGTGTGTGATGGGACGGTGTGGAGGGAGCTTCACTCTGTGTCTGACCCCGGGAGTGTGTGATGGGACGGTGTGGAGGGAGATTCACTCTGTGTCTGACCCCGGGAGTGTGTGATGGGACGGTGTGGAGGGAGATGCACTCTGTGTCTGACCCCGGGAGTGTGTGATGGGACGGTGTGGAGGGAGTTTCACTCTGTGTCTGACCCCGGGAGTGTGTGATGGGACGGTGTGGAGGGAGTTTCACTCTGTGTCTGACCCCGGGAGTGTGTGATGGGACGGTGTGGAGGGAGATTCACTCTGTGTCTGACCCCGGGAGTGTGTGATGGGACGGTGTGGAGGGAGTTTCTCTCTGTGTCTGACCGCGAGAGTGTGTGATGGGACGGTGTGGAGGGAGTTTCTCTCTCTGTCTGACCGCGGGAGTGTGTGATGGGACGGTGTGGAGGGAGTTTCTCTCTGTGTCTGACCCCGGGAGTGTGTGATGGGACAGTGTGGAGGGAGTTTTTCTCTGTGTCTGACCCCGGGAGTGTGTGATGGTACGGTGTGGAGGGAGCTTCACTCTGTCTGTCCCCGGGAGTGTGTGATGGGACGGTGTGGAGGGAGTTTCTCTCTGTGTTTGACCCCGGGAGTGTGTGATGGGACGGTGTGGAGGGAGCTTCACTCTGTGTCTGACCCCGGGAGTGTGTGATGGGACGGTGTGGAGGGAGATTCACTCTGTGTCTGACCCCGGGAGTGTGTGATGGGACGGTGTGGAGGGAGATGCACTCTGTGTCTGACCCCGGGAGTGTGTGATGGGACGGTGTGGAGGGAGTTTCACTCTGTGTCTGACCCCGGGAGTGTGTGATGGGACGGTGTGGAGGGAGATTCACTCTGTGTCTGACCCCGGGAGTGTGTGATGGGACGGTGTGGAGGGAGATTCACTCTGTGTCTGACCCCGGGAGTGTGTGATGGGACGGTGTGGAGGGAGTTTCTCTCTGTGTCTGACCGCGAGAGTGTGTGATGGGACGGTGTGGAGGGAGTTTCTCTCTGTGTCTGACCCCGGGAGTGTGTGATGGGACGGTGCGGAGGGAGTTTCACTCTGTGTCTGACCCTGGGAGTGTGTGATGGGACGGTGTGGAGGGAGTTTCTCTCTGTGTCTGACCGCGAGAGTGTGTGATGGGACAGTGTGGAGGGAGTTTCACTCTGTGTCTGAACCCGGGAGTGTGTGATGGGACGGTGTGGAGGGAGATTCACTCTGTGTCTGACCCCGGGAGTGTGTGATGGGACGGTGTGGAGGGAGTTTCTCTCTGTGTCTGACCCCGGGAGTGTGTGATGGGGAGGGAGAGTGGGGAAATGGAAGGTGTGTTGAGGACGGCGGGGGTGGGGGTTAACTCACCATGACGGAATAGACGAAGGCGACGATGTTGAGAGGCCAGATGGGACAGAAGCAGGAGAGGGCGGCCAGGAAGATGTAGTCGCGGGGTTTCGGCAGCTCCGCTCCATCCACGGTCTGCTGCGAGGCGGGACGGTACAGGCTGGGGCGGGGCGAGTTTTGTCCGGCCGCGGGAGTCAGCTGGGAGACGGAGCCGGCCCTGGCCGCCCGCAGGGGTGTGTCCGGTAACACGGCGGAGGTGCTGGGCTGCTCCACGACCCCGTGGCCATTCGCCTCAGGCTTCGGCGGGCTGGCAGGGGCGCTGTCCGCAGGGCGGGGGCTCGGCTGAGGCGCCACAACCTCCGGCAGCTGGCTGTCCGACGTCACGGCCATGGCTGAGTCGGGGAAGAGGGGAGGCGAGAGGAGTGTGAGGAGGGTGAGGAGGGTGAGGAGGGTGAGGGAGAACAGGCTGAGAGGGGGGCACGGGGGCGAGGGCTGGAGCGCAGAGGAATGGGAGAGGGTGAGGAGGAGAAAGGTGGAGGGGAAGAGGGCGGAGAGAGGGGCAATGAGGGTGGGGAGAGGTGAGAGGGAGAGTTGGGAGGGATGGAGGGGAGGCGGAGAGGGGTCGAAAGGGTGGAAGGAGGGAGAGTAGAGGAGATGGGGAGTTGAGGGGGAGAGGGAGATGGGGAGAGGGGAGTGGAGAGGGGGAGAGGGGAGTGGAGAGGGGGAGGGGAGAGAGCGGGGTGAGAGGGGGAGGGGAGAGATTGGCGTGAGAGGGGAGGGAGGGGGAGGGGAGAGGGGGAGGGAGGGGAGAGGGGGAGGGAGAGGAGAGGGGGAGGGAGAGGAGAGGGGGAGGGAGAGAGGAAAGGGTGGTAGGGGGTGAGAGGTGGAGTGGGGAGGGGACAGAAGGGGAGGGGAGAGAGGAGGGGAGAGGAGGGAGGGGAGATAGGCAGAGGGGTGAGAGGGGAGGGGAGAGAGGGGATGGGGAGAGAGGGGGTGAAGGAGGGGGAGGGAGAGAGGGGAAGGGGTGAGAGGGGGTGAAGGAGGGGGAGGGAGGGGAGAGAGCGGGGTGAGAGGGGAAAGGGCGGAAGGGTGTGAGAGGAGGGATGGAGAGGTTTGGGGAAGGGTTAAGAGAGGCAGAAGACAGTTGAAAGTTCACACCACAGACACGAGTCAGTCTGCCATCACACCCTGAGTGAGGTGGAAATGTGAGTGGTCACCTGGAGCGAGAGAGGGAGGCGAATGGACGATCAGGGAGATGCGGGGATGCACCGTGCAGTGAATTAACCGTGTGTCAGGCCGGCTCGCCACCGGTCACCGTGTCTCCACTCCGTGACAATCATAAACCGACTTTACAATCCCAGCTTCTGCACCCAGTGGGTCCCATGCACAAACACGACCATCAGTGCTCCGTGCGTCCGTGTCCGTGTCCGTGTCTGTTTCTCTGTGTCTGGGCACGCGTGTTTGGGTGTGTGAGGGAGAGAGCAGAGGAAGTGGTGGAGAGAGGGGGAGGGTGAAAGGGAGAGGGAGGGGATTGTAAACGTGTGTGAACTGTGTATGTGCAGATTAGAATCTCACAACAAATGCAATCACACAGAAACAGGCCTGTCACACCAAACAGCCCACCCCAACCCACCTTGGAAATGTACATGTCCGAGCGTTAACCCCTGCCTCGACCACTTTCTTTGGCAGCTCGTTCCATATATGGACCACGCTCTGGGTGAAAAAGCTGCCTCTCAGATCCTGTCTGTGCCTCTTGTGGTTTTATACACGTCTGTAAGATCACCCCCAGCCCCGGTCTCCCGCGCTCCAGGGAATAAAGTTCCAATCTGCCCACCCTCTCTCCGTAACTCAGTCCCTTTAGTGGCAGCAATATTCTCCTGGATCTCCGCACCCTTTCCAGCTCATTCCCGTTCCATGCTGAATGGATGCGCTGAGGAGTGTGGTAGAACGGAGAGATCTGGCAATCACAGAATCATAACTCCTTGACTCCTGAAGCACAGGTAGACAGAGTCAATGTCCCTGATGACTCAAAGTGCTGAGTACAGGAGATGAGATGTTCTGTTGAAGTTGTATAAGACATTGGCGAGGCTGGATTTGGAGTGTCGTGTAAAGTTTTGGTCACCTACCTAGAGGAAAGATGTAAATAAGGCTGGAAGAGTACAGAAACAATTTTCGAGGCTGTTGCTGAGTGGAAAGGACCAGAGTTAAAGAGAAAGACTGAATAAGTAAGGTCTTAACGCTTTGGAGTGCAGGAGAAGGAGGGGAGATTTGATACTCAGTTATGAGGAGTATTGATAGGCTTTTCCCACCTGCGGGGGAACTTCTTCACCCGGCGGATGGTAGGAGTGTGGAATGAGTTGCCAGTGGAAGTGGCGAATGTGATTTCAATCACAATGTTTAAGAGAAGTTTGGGTGGGGGGGTGGGGAGGAGGGTGCAGGGCCGATGGAACCAGGCAGAATGCATCTGTTTGGCACAGACTACATGGGCCAATGGGACTGTTCCTATCACCCTATGACTATAAATCTCCTCTGCATTCTGACCAAATTAATGGCATCTTAATTATAGCAGAGTGACCAGAACTGACAACAATGCTGCAAGTGTGGTCCCTCTAATCTTGTGCAAATGCAACATAACATAACCCCTGTACCCAGTGCCCTGACTGATGAAGGCTAGGGTTTCAAACACCTTCTCCTCCCTGTCTACCTGTGACTCCACTTTCAGGGAACCCGTGGTCTCTCTGTTCGACAATACTCCCCAGAGCCGTTCACTGTGAAAATCCTACCTTGATTTGTCTCCCGTAACACAACACCTTGCACTTATCAGAATTAAACTGCATTTGCCATTACTCAGCCCACTTTCCCAGCTGATCAAGAACTCCTTGTATATTCCAAGCAATTACCTTTAATATTCATCACATCAAATATGTCAGTACTGCCTGCAAACTTACAGAAAACATCCTCCAAGCTAAGTTGTCAATAAAGATGACAAACAGCCATGGGCCCAGCAGTGACCCCTGGGGAACACCACTAACCATGGGTTCCCCAGTCCAGGAAACCTCTCACCTTCACCCTCTGCTTCCCACCATCGAACCCCTGTGTGTCCAATTCTCCAGTCCTGCCTGGATCTCCCATGGGATCTAACCTTACAGAGCAAGCTGCCATGGGGTAACTTACTGAACAACGGGAACAACTACCTTGGAAATGACCAGACAATGAGTAACCCATTAAAAAATCATTGTGTTCATAAAACATCATCTCCCATAGCAAAAGTAATTCTGGCTACACACAGCAAACATATCTATCAGATGCAGAAATCTTCACAAACTGATGGTGACATGAAATGAACAGTGACTCTGTACAGTTACACAGTGACCCTCACCCTGAATAAACAGTCACTCTGTACAGTTACACAGTGACCCTCACCCTGAATAAACAGTGACTCTGTACAGTTGCACAGTGACTCTCACCCTGAATAAACAGTGACTCTGTACAGTTGCACAGTGACCCTCACCCTGAATAAACAGTGACTCTGTACAGTTACGCAGTGACTCTCACCCTGAATAAACAGTGACTCTGTACAGTTACGCAGTGACTCTCACCCTGAATAAACAGTGACTCTGTACAGTTACGCAGTGAGTGACCCTCACCCTGAATAAACAGTGACTCTGTACAGTTACACAGTGAGTGACCCTCACCCTGAATACAGTGACTGTACAGTTACACAGTGACCCTCACCCTGAATAAACAGTGACTGTACAGTTACACAGTGACCCTCACCCTGAATAAACAGTGACTCTGTACAGTTACACAGTGAGTGACACTCACCCAGAATAAACAGTGACTCTGTACAGTTACAGTGACCCTCACCCTGAATAAACTGTGACTCTGTACAGTTACACAGTGACCCTCGCCCTGAATAAACAGTGACTCTGTACAGTTACACAGTGACCCTCACACTGAATAAACAGTGACTCTGTACAGTTGCACAGTGACCCTCACCCTGAATAAACAGTGACTCTGTACAGTTACACAATGACCCTCACCCTGAATAAACAGTGACTCTGTACAGTTACACAGAGACCCTCACCCTGAATAAACTGTGACTTTGTACAGTTACACAGTGAGTGACCCTCACCCTGAATAAACAGTGACTCTGTACAGTTACACAATGACCCTCACCCTGAATAAACAGTGACTCTGTACAGTTACACAGAGACCCTCACCCTGAATAAACTGTGACTTTGTACAGTTACACAGTGAGTGACCCTCACCCTGAATAAACAGTGACTCTGTACAGTTACACAGTGAGTGACTCTCACCCTGAATAATCAGTGACTCTGTACAGTTACACAGTGACCCTCACCCTGAATAAACTGTGACTCTGTACAGTTACACAGTGAGTGATCCTCACCCTGAATAAACAGTGACTCTGTACAGTTACACAGTGAGTGACCCTCACCCTGAATAAACAGTGACTCTGTACAGTTACACAGTGACCCTCACCCTGAATAAACAGTGACTCTGTACAGTTACAGTGAGTGATGCTCACCCTGAATAAACAGTGACTCTGTACAGTTACACAGAGACCCTCACCCTGAATAAACAGTGACTCTGTACAGTTACACAGTGACCATCACCCTGAATAAACAGTGACTCTGTACAGTTACACAATGACTCTCACTCTGAATAAACAGTGACTTTGTACAGTTACACAGTGACCCTCACCCTGAATAAACAGTGACTCTGTACAGTTACACAGTGACCCTCACCCTGAATAAACAGTGACTCTGTACAGTTACACAATGACCCTCACCCTGAATAAACAGTGACTCTGTACAGTTACACAGTGAGTGATCCTCACCCTGAATAAACAGTGACTCTGTACAGTTACACAGTGAGTGACCCTCACCCTGAATAAACAGTGACACTGTACAGTTACACAGTGACCCTCACCCTGAATAAACAGTGACTCTGTACAGTTACACAGTGAGTGACGCTCACCCTGAATAAACTGTGACCCTGTACAGTTACACAGTGAGTGACCCTCACCCTGAATAAACAGTGACTCTGTACAGTTACACAGTGACCCTCACCCTGAATAAACAGTGACTCTGTACAGTTACACAGTGAGTGACGCTCACCCTGAATAAACTGTGACCCTGTACAGTTACACAGTGAGTGACCCTCACCCTGAATAAACAGTGACTCTGTACAGTTACACAGTGACCCTCACCCTGAATAAACAGTGACTCTGTACAGTTACACAGTGAGTGACGCTCACCCTGAATAAACAGTGACTCTGTACAGTTACACTGTGACCCTCACCCTGAATAAACAGTGACTCTGTTCATTTACACAGTGAGTGACCCTCACCCTGAATAAACAGTGACTCTGTACAGTTACACAATGACCCTCACTCTGAATAAACAGTGACTCTGTACAGTTACACAGTGACCCTCACCCTGAATAAACAGTAACTCTGTACAGTTACACAGTGAGTGACCCTCACCCTGAATAAACTGTGACTCTGTACAGTTACACAGTGACCCTCACCCTGAATAAACAGTGACTCTGTACAGTTACACAGTGAGTGACCCTCACTCTGAATAAACAGTGACTCTGTACAGTTACACAGTGAGTGACCACACCCTGAATAAACAGTAAACCTGTACAGTTACACAGTGACCCTCACCCTGAATAAACAGTGACTCTGTACAGTTACAGTGAGTGATGCTCACCCTGAATAAACAGTGACTCTGTACAGTTACACAGAGACCCTCACCCTGAATAAACAGTGACTCTGTACAGTTACACAGTGACCATCACCCTGAATAAACAGTGACTCTGTACAGTTACACAATGACTCTCACTCTGAATAAACAGTGACTTTGTACAGTTACACAGTGACCCTCACCCTGAATAAACAGTGACTCTGTACAGTTACACAGTGACCCTCACCCTGAATAAACAGTGACTCTGTACAGTTACACAATGACCCTCACCCTGAATAAACAGTGACTCTGTACAGTTACACAGTGAGTGATCCTCACCCTGAATAAACAGTGACTCTGTACAGTTACACAGTGAGTGACCCTCACCCTGAATAAACAGTGACTCTGTACAGTTACACAGTGACCCTCACCCTGAATAAACAGTGACTCTGTACAGTTACACAGTGAGTGACGCTCACCCTGAATAAACTGTGACTCTGTACAGTTACACAGTGAGTGACCCTCACCCTGAATAAACAGTGACTCTGTACAGTTACACAGTGACCCTCACCCTGAATAAACAGTGACTCTGTACAGTTACACAGTGAGTGACGCTCACCCTGAATAAACTGTGACCCTGTACAGTTACACAGTGAGTGACCCTCACCCTGAATAAACTGTGACCCTGTACAGTTACACAGTGAGTGACCCTCACCCTGAATAAACAGTGACTCTGTACAGTTACACAGTGACCCTCACCCTGAATAAACAGTGACTCTGTACAGTTACACAGTGACCCTCACCCTGAATAAACAGTGACTCTGTACAGTTACACAGTGAGTGACGCTCACCCTGAATAAACAGTGACTCTGTACAGTTACACTGTGAACCTCACCCTGAATAAACAGTGACTCTGTTCATTTACACAGTGAGTGACCCTCACCCTGAATAAACAGTGACTCTGTACAGTTACACAATGACCCTCACTCTGAATAAACAGTGACTCTGTACAGTTACACAATGACCCTCACCCTGAATAAACAGTGACTCTGTACAGTTACACAGTGAGTGACCCTCACCCTGAATAAACAGTAACTCTGTACAGTTACACAGTGAGTGACCCTCACCCTGAATAAACTGTGACTCTGTACAGTTACACAGTGACCCTCACCCTGAATAAACAGTGACTCTGTACAGTTACACAGTGAGTGACCACACCCTGAATAAACAGTGACTCTGTACAGTTACACAGTGAGTGACCACACCCTGAATAAACAGTAAACCTGTACAGTTACACAGTGACCCTCACCCTGAATAAACAGTGACTCTGTACAGTTACACAGTGAGTGACCCTCACCCTGAATAAACAATGACTCTGTACAGTTACACAGTGACCCTCACCCTGAATAAACAGTGACTCTGTACAGTTACACAGTGACCCTCACACTGAATAAACAGTGACTCTGTACAGTTACACAATGACCCTCACCCTGAATAAACAGTGACTCTGTACAGTTACACAGTGAGTGATCCTCACCCTGAATAAACAGTGACTCTGTACAGTTACACAGTGAGTGACCCTCACCCTGAATAAACAGTGACTCTGTACAGTTACACAGTGACCCTCACCCTGAATAAACAGTGACTCTGTACAGTTACACAGTGAGTGACGCTCACCCTGAATAAACTGTGACTCTGTACAGTTACACAGTGAGTGACCCTCACCCTGAATAAACAGTGACTCTGTACAGTTACACAGTGACCCTCACCCTGAATAAACAGTGACTCTGTACAGTTACACAGTGAGTGACGCTCACCCTGAATAAACTGTGACCCTGTACAGTTACACAGTGAGTGACCCTCACCCTGAATAAACTGTGACCCTGTACAGTTACACAGTGAGTGACCCTCACCCTGAATAAACAGTGACTCTGTACAGTTACACAGTGACCCTCACCCTGAATAAACAGTGACTCTGTACAGTTACACAGTGACCCTCACCCTGAATAAACAGTGACTCTGTACAGTTACACAGTGAGTGACGCTCACCCTGAATAAACAGTGACTCTGTACAGTTACACTGTGAACCTCACCCTGAATAAACAGTGACTCTGTTCATTTACACAGTGAGTGACCCTCACCCTGAATAAACAGTGACTCTGTACAGTTACACAATGACCCTCACTCTGAATAAACAGTGACTCTGTACAGTTACACAATGACCCTCACCCTGAATAAACAGTGACTCTGTACAGTTACACAGTGAGTGACCCTCACCCTGAATAAACAGTAACTCTGTACAGTTACACAGTGAGTGACCCTCACCCTGAATAAACTGTGACTCTGTACAGTTACACAGTGACCCTCACCCTGAATAAACAGTGACTCTGTACAGTTACACAGTGAGTGACCACACCCTGAATAAACAGTGACTCTGTACAGTTACACAGTGAGTGACCACACCCTGAATAAACAGTAAACCTGTACAGTTACACAGTGACCCTCACCCTGAATAAACAGTGACTCTGTACAGTTACACAGTGAGTGACCCTCACCCTGAATAAACAATGACTCTGTACAGTTACACAGTGACCCTCACCCTGAATAAACAGTGACTCTGTACAGTTACACAGTGACCCTCACACTGAATAAACAGTGACTCTGTACAGTTACACAATGACCCTCACCCTGAATAAACAGTGACTCTGTACAGTTAGTGTGACCCTCACCCTGAATAAACAGTGACTCTGTACAGTTACAGTGTGACCCTCACCCTGAATAAACAGTGACTCTGTACAGTTACACAGTGACCCTCACACTGAATAAACAGTGACTCTGTACAGTTACACAGTGACCCTCACCCTGAATAAACAGTGACTCTGTACAGTTACACAGTGACCCTCACACTGAATAAACAGTGACTCTGTACAGTTACACAGTGAGGGTCAAGGGGAGAGGGAAGTTGGGGTCTAGGTAGACTCGGGGGTGGGGAGCAGGGGATCTCAGGGAGAAAGCAGGTAAGTATAGAAGGGGGCAGATGTGATTGAATGGGGAAGTTGGGGTGGAGACGATTATCTAGGGAGGGAGAAGTGTGTGGGAGAGCAGCAAGGGAGCAGGTTAGTGGAGGGGAGCTGGAGGGTGAGGGGAGGGACGAGTTCAGGATGGGGAGAGTGACGGGAGAGGGAAGAGAGGGATGGAGGGAGCAAGCCAGGAATGTAGGTGAGAGTTTGTAAGGATGAGAGATGGAGAGATGTGGGTGGGGTTTTGTGTTGGGGTGGCGGTGCTGGGGACGGGGACAGGGGTTGCGGTCTGCGGCTGCGGATGGGGAGTGCAGGGCAGGGGTGGGGTGGGGTGGGGTGGGGTGGGGGACAGCCCACGGGAGGAATTCCCGAATCCAGCCGATCTCTCCGCTGACTCACCGGATTTTCCCGGGACGCCGGAGGGATTCTGTTCGATTCCGCCGGTTCTCAGTGAAGCCGAGCTTCTGGTAGAGGAGCTGGAGGAAGATGAAGATGAGGAGGAGTTGAGGCGGGGGGGGGCGGGGAACGACACCCTGTGTGTGAGAGAGAGACGCACCGCTTCCCCTGGGTGTAACAGGAGCGTATCTGCCGTCACTCACTGCTCATACACAGAGTGCCTCTGCTCTCCCAAACACACGGACAGACACACACCCGTGTTTACCCTCGCAGCCACGCTCACACTCACACTCCGCCGGGATCCGTCCACATCACAGACTCTGCAATACGTCGCTCCGTACAACCGCATCCGCCCTCAGCCACACTCGCCCCCTCCCCTCAGCACTCCCTCTCTCTATCACACTCGCCCCCTCCCCTCAGCCCTCCCTCTCTCTATCACACTCACCCCTCCCCTCAGCCCTCCCTCTCCCCTACCTTCCTCTATCACACACCCCCTCCCCTCAGCCCTCCCTCCCTCTATCACACTCGCCCCCTCCCCTCGGCCCTCCCTCTCCCCTCCCTCTCTCTATCACACTCGCCCCCTCCCCTCAGCCCTCCCTCCCTCTATCACACTCGCCCCCTCCCCTCAGCCCTCCCTCTCTCTATCACACTCACCCACTCCCCTCGGCCCTCCCTCTCCCCTCCCTCTCTCTATCACACTCGCCCCCTCCCCTCAGCCCTCCCTCTCTCTATCACACTCGCCCCCTCCCCTCAGCCCTCCCTCTCTCTATCACACTCACCCGCTCCCCTCGGCCCTCCCTCTCCCCTCACTCCTCCCTCCCTCTATCACACACCCCCTCCCCTCGGCCCTCCCTCCTTCTATCACACTCGCCCCCTCCCCTCAGCCCTCCCTCTATCACACTCACGCCCACCCCTCGGCCCTCCCTCTCCCCTCACTCCTCTCGCCCTCTATCACACTCACCCCCTCCCCTCGGCCCTCCCTCTCTCTATCACACTCGCCCCCTCCCCTCAGCCCTCCCTCTCTCTATCACACTCACCCCCTCCCCTCGGCCCTCCCTCTCCCTTCCCTCCCTCTATCACACACCCCCTCCCCTCGGCCCTCCCTCCCTCTATCACACTCGCCCCCTCCCCTCGGCCCTCCCTCCCTCTATCACACTCGCCCCCTCCCCTCAGCCCTCCCTCCCTCAGCCACACTCGCCCCCTCCCCTCAGCCCCCCTTTCTTTATCACACTCACCCCCTCCCCTCAGCCCTCCCTCCCTCTATCACACTTGCCCCCTCCCCTCAGCCCTCCCTCTCCCCTCTATCACACTCGCCCCCTCCCCTCAGCACTCCCTCTCTCTATCACACTCGCCCCCTCCCCTCAGCCCTCCCTCTCTCTATCACACTCACCCCCTCCCCTCGGCCCTCCCTCTCCCCTCCCTCCCTCTATCACACTCGCCCCTCCCCTCAGCCCTCCCTCCCTCAGCCACACTCGCCCCCTCCCCTCAGCCCTCCCTCTTCTATCACACTCACCCCTCCCCTCGGCCCTCCCTCTCCCCTCCCTCCATCACACTCACCCCCTCCCCTCACTCCTCCCTCCCTCTATCACACTCCCCCTCTCCCCTCAGCCCTCCATCTCCCCTCACTCCTCCCTCCCTCTATCACACGCCCCCTCCCCTCAGCCCTCCCTCCCTCTATCTCACTCACCCCCTCCCCTCGGCCCTCCCTCTCCCCTCACTCCTCCCTCCCTCTATCACACTTGCCCCCTCCCCTCAGCCCTCCCTCTCCCCTCCTCCCTCCCTCTATCACACTTGCCCCTCCCCTCAGCCGTCCCTCCCTCTATCACACTCACCCCCTCCCCTCAGCCCTCCCTCTCTCTATCACACCCCCTCCCCTCGGCCCTCCCTCTCTCCTCACTCCTCCCTCCCTCTATCACACTCGCCCCCTCCCCTCAGCCCTCCCTCCCTCTATCACACTCACCTCCTCCCCACGGCCCTCTCTATCACACTCCCCCTCTCCCCTCAGCCCTCCATCTCCCCTCACTCCTCCCTCTCTCTATCACACTCACCCCCTCCCCTCGGCCCTCCCTCTCCCCTCAATCACACTTGCCCCCTCCGCTCAGCCCTCCCTCTCCCCTCACTCCTCCCTCCCTCTATCACACTTGCCCCCTCCCCTCAGCCGTCCCTCCCTCTATCACACTCACCCCCTCCCCTCAGCCCTCCCTCTATCACACTCCCCCTCTCCCCTCACTCCTCTATCACACTCGCCCCCTCCCCTCAGCCCTCCCTCCCTCACACTCACCTCCTCCCCTCGGCCCTCTCTATCACACTCCCCCTTTCCCCTCAGCCCTCCATCTCCCCTCACTCCTCCCTCTCTCTATCACACTCACCCCCTCCCCTTGGCCCTCCCTCTCCCCTCACTCCTCCCTCCCTCTATCACACTCGCCCCCTCCCCTCAGCCCTCCCTCCCTCTATCTCACTCACCCCCTCCCCTCAGCCCTCCCTCTATCACACTCCCCCTCTCCCCTCAGCCCTCCCTCTCCCCTCACTCCTCTATCACACTCGCCCCCTCCCCTCAGCCCTCCCTCCCTCCATCACACTCACCTCCTCCCCTCGGCCCTCTCTATCACACTCCCCCTTTCCCCTCAGCCCTCCATCTCCCCTCACTCCTCCCTCCCTCCCTCTATCACACTCGCCCCCTCCCCTCAGCCCTCCCTCTCCCCCTCATCCCTCGCTCTCTCTCTCACATTCCCCCTCTCCACGATATTGCCTCTCTACCACTCTCCTCTTCCTCCTCCTATACCCCTCTCTGTCTCCCTTCCCCACACCCCTCCTGGAGAACCCATACTCTACCCAGGACCACATTTCCTTCCCTCTCTCTCTGTGTGGCTCTGGTGTCAAGATGTATTTCTCTGGTAAATTGTGTAAAATTCATGTTAATTTTACCCTGTGTTTCTCATGTTTATGATGTACTCAGCTGCCACTGCTGGTAAAAGTAATTTTTCATGATGATACCCTGGTTATGAATACCTGTGAAAACTAACAGACTTTAAGCTTGAGACATTGGAGCAGAATTGGACCATTCAGCACATTGGGTTGGCTCCATTTCCCTCCCAACCCCATCCTCCGACCTTCACCCACAACTGTTCATGCCCTGACTAATGAAAAATCTATTATCCTCAGCCTTAAGTACACCCAATAACCTGGCCTCCACACTCACCCATCCTGCTCTGTCTTTCCTGCTTTTATTTCCTCAAAGAATTCCCTTGAGGAAACTATGCTGACTGCAGTCCATTTCATCACGTGCCTCCAAGTACCACAAAACCTCATCCAGCATCTCCCTAACCACTGAGGTCAAGCTAAGTAGCATTTAGTTCCCTTTCTTCTGCCTCCCTCCCTTCTTGAAGACAGGAGTGACATTTGCAAATTTCCAGTCCTCTGGAAGCATGCCAGAATGGAGTCATCCTTAAAAAATGATGATTAACACTTTCACTATCTGTTCAGCCATGTCTTTCAGAACCCTGGGATGTAGTCCATCTTGTTCGGGTGACTTATCTGCCTTCAGACCATTCAGCTTCCCAAGCACCTTCTCCCTCGCAATGGCAGCTTCACCCAATTCCGCCCCCTGACGCTCTCAAACCTCTGGCATACTGCTAGTGTAGAAGGATGCAAAATACTTACTGTTTAATCTGCCATTTCCTTGCCCCCAGCGTCATTTGCTAGTGGTCCAATATCCACTCTCTCCTCTCACTTACATATCTGAAAAAACTTTTGTTATTTTCTTTAGGGGCTGGAGGGATGTAGCAGCGTATCGCCTCTGGCACTCCAGTGGATAGCATTGACTCTGACGCCTCTCTCCTGGATGGCTGCAAGCAGCTGACACAGTGGTTTGAGGCCTGGTCCTTGCTCTGACCAAGGCCACACAGCCCTGTTGCTGTTCACAAATAAACCGGTGAGCAGGACTTGCGGCATTCCACCGCACCAGTGCCCAGTCACTCGCTGTTGGGCTGCACACCACCTTCACACATCTGCTGTGACGTAGGCACCAAGTCCAACTCCTTCAGTTTCCCACCAACGAGCAATTCACTGACAGGGTAAACCTGGAGTTTAAGTTCTCAATGCCCAGCAGGGTCTGCATTTGTAAAAAAAAAATGTTTATAAAAGATGGGATTATGATGTTAATTGTGCCTGCATCAAACCAGCCAACACTGGTTAATAGTTCAAGGAAGCTTGTAGACCAGTGATACTGTCACTTACCACATCACTTAGTTTAAAGGAATGGTATTTGTGTTTTGCAAAGCCTTTGTGTTTTAGAAATCATTTGTAACTTGGAAATCTTATATAAGATAGAAATCCTCTGAGAGTTTTAAAGTTGTTTTAAGAATTTTATCTAATTTTAAATGTGCATCATAAAAATAAATGAAATGTATTTAAAACTACTTTGCTAGCTGGAAGTATTTCCTCCTTGGTGGCGGGGGTGGTGGGGTCCCACTGCTCAGGTAGTGGTCATTGGCATCTAAACTTGACATGGAAGATAAACAGAGTTGCTTGCTACAGTATAACCTCCTTTTAGTGAGGGTACCCAGAGCTGTCTACATCAGAGAGAGCTAAAGATCTTCATTTGAGTTCAGAACTTCACAGACAGCAAAGCCAATACTTTCAGGTACGGAGCATCTACACCAACGATGATTTCACTGCATGTTTCTACACACGTGAGAAATGAAGCACATCCTAATATTAATCTTAGAGGTGTGGGTGCGGGTTTACAGAGACAGAGCAGGTGTATGCGAGGGTAGAGTAGGAGTCAGAGTGGGGTAGGAGCATAGAAACACTACAGCAGAATACAGGCCATTCAGCCCACAATGCTGTGCTGAACATGTACTTCCTTTAGAAATTACCATAGCCCTCTATTTATCTAAGCTCCATGTACCTATCCAGGAGTCTCTTAAAAGACCCTATCGTATCTGCTTCCACCACCGCCACCAGCAGCCCATTCCACGCACTCACCACTCTCTGCGTAAAAAAACTTACCCCCAACATCTCCTCTGTACCTACTTCCAAGCACCTTAAAACTATGCCCTCTCGTGCCAGCCAACAATCAATGCCTCTCATCATCTTATACACCTCTATCAGGTCACCTCTCATCCTCCACCGCTCCAAGGAGAAAAGGCCGAGTTCACTCAACCTATTCTCATAAGGCATGCTCCCCAATCCAGGCAACATCCTTGTAAATTTCCTCTGCACCCTTTCTATGGTTTCCACATCCTTCCTGTAGTGAGGTGACCAGAACTGAGCACAGTACTCCAAGTGGGGTCTGACCGGGGTCCTATATAGCTGTAACATTACTTCTCGGCTCTTAAACTCAATCCCACGGTTGATGAAGGCCAATGCACCGTATGCCTTCTTAACCACAGAGTCAACCTGCGCAGCTGCTTTGAGTGTCCTATGGACTCGGACCCCAAGATCCCTCTGATTTTCTACACTGCCAAGAGTCTTACCATTAATACTACATTCTGCCATCATATTTGACCTACCAAAATTAACCATCTCACACTTATCTGGGATGAACTCTATTGGCCACTTCTCAGCCCAGTTTTGCATCCTATCAATGTCCCTCTGTAACCTCTGACAGTCCTGTACACTATCCACAACGCACCCAACCTTTGTGTCATCACCAAATTTACTAATCCATCCCTCCACTTCCTCATCCAGGTCATTTATAAAAATCACGAAGAGAAGGGGTCCCAGAACAGATCCCTGAGGCACTCCACTGGTCACTGACCTCCCTGCAGAATATGACCCATATACAACCACTCCTTGCCTTCTGTGGGCAACCCATTTCTGGATCTACAAAGCAAGTTCTCCCTGGATCCCATGCCTCCTTACTTTCTCAATAAGCCTTGCATGGGGTACCTTATCAAGTGACTTGCTGAAATCCACATACACTACATCTACTACTGTATTTTCATCAATGTGTTTATTCACATCCTCAAAAAACTCAATCAGGCTCGTAAGGCATGACCTGCCTTTGGCAGAGCCATGCTGACTATTCCTAATCATATTATGGCTCTCTAAATGTTCATAAATCCTGCCTCTCAAGATCTTTTCTATCAACTTACCAACCACTGAAGTAAGACTCACTGGTCTATAATTTCCTGGGCTATCTCTACTCCCTTTCTTGAATAAGGGACCAACATCTGCAACCCTCTAATCCTCTGGAACCTCCACATTGATGATGCAAAGATCATCGCCAGAGGCTCAGCAATCTCCTCCCTCACCTCCCACAGTAGCCTGGGGTACATCTCATCCGGTCCCAGAGACTTATCCAACTTGATGTTTTCCAAAAGCTCCAAAACATCCTTTTTTTTTAATGTCTATATGCTCAAGATTTTCAATCCACTGTAATCCACTACAGTCGCCAAGATTCTTTTCCATAGTGAATACTGAAGCAAAGTATTCCTTAAGTATCTTTGCTATCTCCTCCGGGTCCATACATACTTTTCCACTGTCACACTTGATTGGTCCTATTCTCCCTCATTTTATCCTCTTGCTCTTCACATATTTGTAGAATGCCTGGGGGTTTTCCTTAATCCTGCTCACCGAGGCCTTCTCATGGCCCCTTCTGGCTCTCCTAATTTCTTTCTTAAGCTCCTTCCTGCTCGCCTTATAACCTTCTAGATCTCTATCATTACCTGGGTATTTTGAACCTTTCGTAAGCTTTTCTTTTCTTCTTGACAAGATTTTCAACAGCCTTTGTACACCATGGTTCCTGTACCCTACCATCCTTTCCCTGTCTCATTGGAACGTACCCGTGCAGAACGCCATGCAAATATCCCCCGAACACTTGACACATTTCCCTGAGAACATCTGTTCCCAATTTATGCTTCCAAGTTCCTGCCTGATAGTTTCATATTTCCCCTTACTCCAATTAAACGCTTTCCTAACTTGTCTGTTCCTATCCCTCTCCAATGCTCTAGTAAGGAAATAGAATTGTGATCACAATCTCCAAAATGATCTCCCACTAAGAGATCTGACACCTAACCAGGCTCATTTCCCAATACCAGATCAAGTACAGCCCCTCCTCTGTAGGCTTAGAAACATAGAAAATCTACAGCACAATACAGGCCCTTCGGCCCTCAAAGCTGAGCTGAACATGTCCTTACCTGAGAAATTACCTCGGGTTACCCATAGCCCTCTATTTTTCTGAGATCCATATACCTGTCCAGGAGTCTCTTAAAAGACCCTATCATTTCCTCCTCCACCACCGTCACTGGCAGCCCATTCCACGCACTCACCACTCTCTGCGTAAAAAACTTACCCCTGACATCTCCTCTGTACCTGCTTCCAAGCACCTTAAAACTGTGCCCTCTCATGCTAGCCATTTCAGCCCTGGGAAATGCCTCTGACTATCCACACGATCAATGCCTCTCATCATCTTATACACCTCTATCAGGTCACCTCTCATACTCTGTCTATTTACATATTGTGTCAGGAAACCTTCCTGAACACACTTAACAAACTCCATCCCATCTAGACCGCTTGCTCTAGGGAGATGCCAATCAATATTTGGCAAATTAAAATCTCCAAATTTTAATTGGTGGGTGGCCAAGTGGTTAAGGCGTTCGTCTAGTGATCTGAAGGTCGCTAGTTCAAGCCTTGGCTGAGGCAGTGTGTTGTGTCCTTGAGCAAGGCACTTAACCACACATTGCTCTGCAACGACAACGGTGCCAAGCTGTATGGGTCCTAATGCCCTTCTCTTGGACAACATTGGTGGCGTGGAGAGGGGAGACTTGCAGCATGGGGAACTGCCGGTCTTCCATACAACCTTGCCCTGGAAACCTACCAAGGCGCAAATCCATGGTCTCACGAGACTAAGGGATGCCTATCATCTTGTCATTTTCAGAAGTTTTCGGATGACTCTGCCATAGTTGGATGCATCAGCAAGGGAGATGAGGCTGAGTACAGGGCTACGGTAGGAAACTTTGTCACATGGTGTGAGCAGAATTATCTGCAGCTTAATGTGAAAAAGACTAAGGAGCTGGTGGTAGACCTGAGGAGAGCTAAGGTACTGGTGATCCCTGTTTCCATCCAGGGGGTCAGTGTGGACACGGTGGAGGATTACAAATACCTGGGGATACGAATTGACAATAAACCGGACTGGTCAAAGAACACTGAGGCTGTCTACAAGAAGGGTCAGAGCCGTCTCTATTTCCTGAGGAGACTGAGGTCCTTTAACATCTGCCGGACAATGCTGAGGATGTTCTCTGAGTTTGTGGTGGCCAGTGCTATCATGTTTGCTGTTGTGTGCTGGGGCAGCAGGCTGAGGGTAGCAGACACCAACAGAATCAACAAACTCATTCGTAAGGCCAGTGATGTTGTGGGGATGGAACTGGACTCTCTCACGGTGGTGTCTGAAAAGAGGATGCTGTCTAAGTTGCATGCCATCTTGGACAATGTCTCCCATCCACTACATAATGTACTGGGTGGGCACAGGAGTACATTCAGCCAGAGACTCATTCCTCCGAGATGCAACACAGAGCATCATAGGAAGTCATTCCTGCCTGTGGCCTTCAAACTTTACAACTCCTCCCTTGGAGGGTCAGACACCCTGTGCTGGTAGGCTGGTCCTGGACGTTTCATAATTTACTGGCATAATTTACATATTACTATTTAACTATTTATGGTGCAACTGTAACGAAAACCAATTTCCCCCTGGGATCAATAAAGTATGACTATGACTATGACTATTAAAATCTCCCACCGAGACAACCCTATTATTATTACAGCTTTCCAGAATTTGTCTCCCTATCTGCTCCTCGATGTCCCCTTCCTGTTTCTAACTTCCACCCACGGAGACCCAGTAGACAATCCATCCTTGACTCCCTCCTTTTCTGCAGCCGGGACACTATCTCTGATCAGCACTGCCACACCCCCACCTCTTTTGCCTCCCTCCCTGTCCTTTCTGAAACATCTAAAGCCCGGCACTCTAAGTAACCATTCCTGTCCCTGAGCCATCCAAGTCTCTGTAATGGCCACCACATCATAGCTCCAAGTACTGACTCACGCTCTAAACTCATCCACTTTTTTCATGATGTTTCTTGCATCAAAATAGACACATCTCAAACCATCGGTCTGAGCACGTCCATTCTCTATCACCTGCCTACCCTCCCTCTCGCACTGTCTACATGCTTTCTCTATTTATGAGCCAACCGCTCCTTCCCCCGTCTCTTCAGTTTGGTTCCCACACCCCAGCAATTCTAGTTTAAACTCTCCCCAATAGCCTTAGCAAACTTCCCTGCCAGGATATTGGTCCCCCTGGGATTCAAGTGCAACCTGTCCTTTTTGTACAGGTCACACCTGCTCCAAAAGAGATCCCAATGATCCAGAAATCTGAATCCCTGCCCCGTGCTCCAATCCCTCAGCCACGTTTTATCCTTCACCTCACTATTCGAATACTCACTGTCACGTGGCACAGGCAGTAATCCTGAGGTTACTACCTTTGAGGCCCTGCTTCTCAACTTCCTTCCTAACTCGCTGTAGTCTGTTTTCAGAACCTCCTCCTTTTTCCTCGTGTCGTTGGTACCAATATGTACCACGACCTCTGGCTGTTCTCATTCCCACTTCAGGATATCGTGGATGCGATGAGAAACATCATGGATCCTGGCACTTGGGAGGCAAACAACCATCCGTGCTTCATTCCTGTGTCCACAGAATCACCTGTCTGACCCCCTAACTCTAGAGTTCCCTATCCCTGCTACCATCCTCTTCCTTTCCCTACCCTTCTGAACCACAGGGCCAGACTCTGTGCCAGAGGCGCGGCCACTGTCGCTTCCCCCAGATAGGCCGTTCCCCCCTAACAGTACTCGAGCAGGAGTACTTATTGTTAAGGGGGACAGCCCCAGGGGTACTCTCTAGTATCTGACTCTTGCCCTTCCCTCTCCTGACCGTTACCCACTTATCTGTCTCCTGAGGCCCCGGTGTGATTACTTGCTTATAGCTCCTCTCCATCACCTCCTTGCTCTCCCTGACCAGACGAAGGTCATCGAGCTGCATCTCCAGTTCCCTAAGGAGCTGCAGCTTAACACACCTGGCACAGATGTGGCTGTCCGGGAGGCTGGGAGTCTCCTGAACTTCCCACATCCGACACCCAGTACAGAACATCAGCCTCACATACTTCCTGTTTCTATTCCTCACAGGTAACTTACCTCATCTCAACCCGGTACTGCCAAAACCCTGCTACCCTGCCTCAGATAACCCTGTGGATGACCGCTCTGCTAAGCAATGTCTCCCTTTTATGCCTGAACCTTCCCTGCTATCGAACTCATGATTGGTGCTCTGGTTATAGCCGTTGACAGGCCACGTACAATTGACAAATACTCTCAAAGCTCTCTTTTCAAATAACTGCCGCCGACCTGCGGATTATAGAGATTCAGGGATGTTTAGGGGTTGGAGGGGTTTCAGGGACAGGGTGATTTGGTTGCCCTGCTGTAGGAAAGTTAGAGCAAGTGGACAGATTTACAAGGCGGTTGCTGAGACTTGGAGGACTGAGCTGTGGAGAGATCAGACAGACTGGGACTTCATTCCCTGGAGCCTAGGAGACTGAGGGGTGCCCTTACAGAGGTGTATAAAACCACAAGGGGCACAGATAGGGAGAGTGTGCACAGTCCTTTTCCCCAGGGTCGGGCAATCAAGAACCAGAGGGCACATGGTGCGAAGGGAGACGTTTAATAGGGACCTAAGGGGCAACTTTTGCCCCCAGACAATGAGCTGCACAGGAAGTGGTTAAGGCATGTACATTTTTAAAAACACAGATGGGTATGTGAATAAGAAAGGTTTAGGGAGATATGGAACAAATGGAACTAGGTCAGGTGGGAATGTTGGTTGGTTTAAAGGTGTTGGTCTAAAGGGACTGTTTCTGTTCTGTGACTCCATGAGTCCCACTCACTGGACATCCGTTTACCTCCTAACAATGTTGTCAAAATTAGTCTTGTTATAATTTAAGACCTTAACTCGTGAGTTTTCAGAAACTAATCAACTGATGCCAAACACAAGCGAGTGGATGGTTGGCTGGTCTGGTGATACAGCGCTTTACAGTGTCAGTGAGCTGGGGGTCAGCTCCTCAGCTATCGGTAATGAGTCTGTACTTCTTCCCCGTGATCAGTTGGGTTTCCAGGAAGAATTTCTTTAGCCAGAGTGGTGAATCTGTGGAATTCTTTGCCACAGGCAGCTGTGGAGGCCAAGTCTTTATGTACAGTTAGGCAGAAATTGACAGATTCTTGATTGGTCAGGGCATGAAGGGATATGAAGACTGGGGCCTGAGAGGAAAATTGAATCAGCTATGATAAAATGGTGGAGCAGACTCGATGGGCCAAATGGCCTAATTATTCTCCTACATCTTATGGGTTAGGGTTAGTAAGTTGTGGGCATGCTATGTTACCGCCAGAAGCATGACAACACAATACTCAGACTGTGTTAGTCGTTGATGGAGACGGAACTGATGCATTTCACCGTACTGCAGAGTTTCGTACTTGTGACAAAGCTCATATTTAATCTTTACTATGTTTGCATGTGATACAGATTGATGAAATTATGAACGATGTCGAAGTTGCAGCAGGATATACATATATATACACACACACACATCAGGATATACATCAATACCCTAACCCTAACCCTGATCCCTCAGCACCAGCTCCATAGCCAAGAAAGCCAGGCAGCCTCTCTACTTTCTGCGAAGGTTGAGAAAAGTCCATCTCCCACCCCCCATCCTCACCACATTCTACAGAGGTTGTATCGAGAGCATCCTGAGCAGCAGCATCACGGCCTGGTTCGGAAATTGCACCATCTCGGATCGCAAGACCCTGCAGCGGATAGTGAGGTCAGCTGAGAAGATCATCGGGGTCTCTCTTCCTGCTATTAATCTTCTGTCCGTGGACTCACTTTACACCGCATGCTGTTGGAGCAGTGCTGCCAGGATAATCAAAGATACGACTCACCCAGCCAACACACTTTTCATCCCTCTTCCCTCCAGAAGGCTCAGGAGCTTGAAGACTCGTACGGCCAGATTCGGGAACAGCTTTTTTCCAACTGTGATAAGACTGCTGAATGGATCCCGACCCGGATCTGGGCCATACCCTCCGAATATCCAGACCTGCCTCTCGGTTTTTTTGCGCTACCTTACTTTCCATTTTTTGATTTTCTATTTATGATTTTACTATGTAATATTTGTAATCCAGGGAGTGGGAAGCGCAGAATCAAATATCGCTGTGATGATTGTATGTTCTAGAATTGTTTGGCGACAATAAAGTATAAAATATCATTCAAAGTATTACAGACATTTACACCACACGCTGCACCCGCAAAGCTAACAGTATTGTGAAGGACCCCACGCAGCCCTCACACAAACTCTTCTCCCTCCTGCCATCTGGCAAAAGGTACCGAAGCATTCGGGCTCTCACGACCAGACTGTGCAACAGTTTCTTCCCCCAAGCCATCAGACTCCTCAATACCCAGAGCCTAGACTGACATCTACATCATTTATTATTATATCGTAATTTGTCCTCTACTGTGCCTGTCTTGTTTGTTAATTACCGTACTGCCCTGCACTGTTTTGTGCACTTCATGTAGTCCTGTGCAGGTCTGTAGTCTAGTGCAGTTTTTATGTTGTTTCACATAGTCTAGTGTAGCCTTGTGCTGTCTCACTTAGTCTAGTGTAGTTTTGTGTTGTTTCATGTAGCACCATGGTCCTGGAGGAACGTTGTTTTGTTTTTACTGTGTACTGTACCAGCAGCTTATGGTCGAAATGACAATAAACCTGACTTGACCTGAGTTGCAGATACGAGCGGAGATATGGCTGATGGAGTTGAACCCGGACAACTGTGAGGTGTTACACTTTAGGAGGTCAAGGGACAGGGCACAGTTAATGGCAGGACCCTTAACAGTGTTGATGTTAATCAGTTTTCTGAATAATCCACCAACAAGACTTGGTAATTGATATAAGTTTTGTATTTGCACAGTACTTCTGCCACAAAACAACTCATTTCACATCATATAAGAAACCTTACTCTGAGGGATCTTGGGGTCCAAGTCCACAGCTTCCCATCCCTGATGGTGTCTGCACAGGAAGAAGCCCTCTAGCGTGTTTGCCTTTAGTATTGAGGCATTGTGTTCAGGAGTTGGGAAGTGACATTGCAGTGTTCGACGCCCTGGTTATGCTACGTCTGGAGTATTGTTCTGGTCACTCCATGACAAGAAGGGTGTAATGGAGGGAGTAGAAGAGGTCCACTCCACCAGGATGCTGCCTGGAGCTACTCGGCGAGGTCAGAGAAACTGGGGTTGTTTAGAGTGGCAGGAATCAGAGCCTCGAGTATTCCGCTGTCTTCCTTCTGCTCAGTCTGAGATGCCTTCCCTGGATACCCTTCTCTCCTTCGTTTCTCATGGTCCTTGGTGATATCAGTAGTTACGGCATTGGAAGATACCGCGGGAGCGGGTGGGAGCCGCCTCCTGCTCAGTCTCCAGCTGAAATACGTCTCTGCCCGTCCTCAGCATTTGCTCCTCGATCCGTTTGTGCCTCTTCATATCAGACAGAACCTTGTCCAGCCGTGCTTCGCGTCGCTGGGTGCGGCTTGAGCTCCCTGGGGAAGGGGAAGGGGAGGAAGAGGAAGAGGTTAACGGGCAGTGGGTGAGCTCCCTGGGGAGGAGGAAGGGGAGGAAGAGGAAGAGGTTAATGGGCAGCGGGTGAGCTCCCTGGGGAGGGGGAAGGGGAGGAAGAGGAAGAGGTTAACGGGCAGTGGGTGAGCTCCCTGGGGAGGGGGAAGGGGAGGAAGAGGAAGAGGTTAATGGGCAGCGGGTGAGCTCCCTGGGGAGGGGGAAGGGGAGGAAGAGGAAGAGGTTAATGGGCAGCAGGTGAGCTCCCTGGGGAGGGGGAAGGGGAGGAAGAGGAAGAGGTTAACGGGCAGTGGGTGAGCTCCCTGGGGAGGGGGAAGGGGAGGAAGAGGAAGAGGTTAACGGGCAGTGGGTGAGCTCCCTGGGGAGGGGGAAGGGGAGGAAGAGGAAGAGGTTAACGGGCAGCGGGTGTAGGGCTCAAGGTCCCAGCAGGAGAAAATACAGCCCCCAAGCCAAAAGATTGGGGTGGGGGGGGTGAGGTGGAGGGTAGGTAACAGAAAGAGGAATGTAGGGCAGAGGTTAGAGGGGGGATGGGGTGGGGTGGAGGGGGACAGAGTGGGGCAGAGGGGATGGGGTGGGGGGGTACGGGGTGGGGAGGAGGGGGGCGGGGTGCGGGGAATGGGGTTGGGTGTAGGGGAGACAGATTGGGGTGGAGGGGGACGGGGTGGGGAGGGGGGATGGGGCAGGTTAGAGGGAGTATGGGGTGGGGTGGGGAGGAGGGGTGGAGGGGGGACGGGGTGGGTTACGGGGGGGGACAGGGCGCAAGGTGGAGGGCAGGTAACGGAGGACTGTAGGGCAGAGAGAAGCACATGATGGACATGTGAGCAAGGGAGTTTGGTCTCCACCATGCCAATGTCACTTGGGCCACCATGTGCTCGCACGACTGCTCAGCTCACCTGGAGATCTCCGCATGCCCAGGAAGGATTTGGCTGGTGCAGGTTCATCATCAAAGTCAAACTCAGTAGGTGCAGGGGGCCTGTGGGTGAAGAGAGAGATGGTGGCATGGTTCCTGCATCATCCAACACACAGCAGCAGAGAAACAGGCCGTCTTGGCCCAACTTATCTGTGCCAATCCAGATCCCTGTCTGATTCCCCACACTCTCCCCACGGTGTCTGACCCGCGTTCCCCCAGACTTTCCCCACGGTGTCTGACCCGCGTTCCCCCAGACTCTCCCCACGGTGTCTGACCCGCGTTTCCCCAGACTCTCCCCACGGTGTCTGACCCGCGTTTCCCCAGACTCTCCCCACGGTGTCTGCCCATATTCCCCCAGACTCTCCCCACGGTGTCTGCCCATATTCCCCCAGACTCTCCCCACAGTGTCGGACCCGCGTTCCCCCAGACTCTCCCCACGGTGTCTGACCCGCGTTCCCCCAGACTCTCCCCACGGTGTCTGCCCATATTCCCCCAGACTCTCCCCACGGTGTCTGACCCGCGTTCCCCCAGACTCTCCCCACGGTGTCTGCCCATATTCCCCCAGACTCTCCCCACGGTGTCTGCCCATATTCCCCCACACTCTCCCCACGGTGTCTGACCCACGTTCCCCCAGACTCTCCCCACGGTGTCTGCCCATATTCCCCCACACTCTCCCCACGGTGTCGGACCCGCGTTCCCCCAGACTCTCCCCACGGTGTCTGCCCATATTCCCCCACACTCTCCCCACGGTGTCGGACCCGCGTTCCCCCAGACTCTCCCCACGGTGTCTGCCCATATTCCCCCACACTCTCCCCACGGTGTCTGACCCACGTTCCCCCAGACTCTCCCCATGGTGTCTGCCCATATTCCCCCAGACTCTCCCCACAGTGTCGGACCCGCGTTCCCCCAGACTCTCCCTACGGTGTCTGCCCATATTCCCCCAGACTCTCCCCACGGTGTCTGACCCACGTTCCCCCAGACTCTCCCCACGGTGTCTGCCCATATTCCCCCAGACTCTCCCCACGGTGTCGGACCCGCGTTCCCCCAGACTCTCCCCACGGTGTCTGCCCATATTCCCCCAGACTCTCCCCACAGTGTCGGACCCGCGTTCCCCCAGACTCTCCCCACGGTGTCTGACCCGCGTTTCCCCAGACTCTCCCCACGGTGTCGGACCCGCGTTCCCCCAGACTCTCCCCACGGTGTCGGACCCGTGTTCCCCCAGACTCTCCCCACGGTGTCTGCCCATATTCCCCCACACTCTCCCCACGGTGTCTGCCCATATTCCCCCACACTCTCCCCACGGTGTCTGACCCGCGTTTCCCCAGACTCTCCCCACGGTGTCTGCCCATATTCCCCCAGACTCTCCCCACGGTGTCTGCCCATATTCCCCCACACTCTCCCCACGGTGTTTGCCCATATTCCCCCAGACTCTCCCCACGGTGTCTGCCCATATTCCCCCAGACTCTCCCCACAGTGTCTGACCCGCGTTTCCCCACACTCTCCCCACGGTGTCTGCCCATATTCCCCCAGACTCTCCCCATGGTGTCTGACTTGCAATCCCCCACAGTGTCTGACCCGCGTTCCCCCACACTCTCCCCACGGTGTCGGACCCGTGTTTTCCCAGACTCTCCCCACGGTGTCGGACCCGCGTTTCCCCAGACTCTCCCCACGGTGTCTGACCCGTGATGCCCCATACACTCCTGCTGGGACTGATGTTTTCTACAGAGCCTCCCTCGCCCCTGTGGTCTGATGGTTGGCTGGGCTATACTGGGGCATCTCAAGCCCATGAGCTTACTTCTCATCCTCCTCTTCGATGGCCAAGGGCTCCTCGGGCTCCTCTTCCTGGGTTGGTCCGGCCTCGGGGGTTGGGGGGCGGCGGGGCAGTGGCCGGGAGCTGAGCTCCAGGCTACCCTGCTGCGACAGGGCTTGGTACAGACGCAGGATCTCCTGGGGGCTCGGGGTCCACGGGTCTGTGTTTTCCACTTCCTCGTCGCTGCAGCTGACGCTCCAAGGCTCCTCAGTGGGCAAGTGAGGGGCAGCCTCCTCCTCTGTCTCCATCCTTGAGGAGGGAGGTGAGGAAGGAGTATGTGAGGGTGTTAAGATGGAGGAGTTGGGGGGAGGGTTAGAGGTAGTGGTCTGGTGGGGAGGTGGACAGGGTGGGGGAAGAGGAATGCAGAAATGTGATACATGGAAACCAGGGTGTTTTAGATCACTACAGCACAGAAACAAACCCTTCAGCCCATCTAATGTGTGATTTCTGCTAAGTCCCATCTACTTGCACCCAGACCATATCCCTCTGTACCCCTCCCAGCCAAAAGACGACCAAATTTCTCTTAAATGTTACAGTTGAACCCACATCCATGACTTCTGCTGGTAGATTGTTCCACGTCCTGTCTGGACACATCTTGCTCTGCCTGTGACCACAAGCAACTGCAGAGAGTTGTGGACACAGCTCAGCACATCTCCCCTCCACGGACCTGCCTACACTTCTGACTGCCTCGGTAAAGCAGCCAGTGTAATCACACCCCAGACATTCTTTCTTCTCCCTCCTCCCATCAGGGAGAAAGCATGTTCCACCAGGCTAAAGGACAGCTTCTGTTTTACGACTGAACAGTCCTCTATTACGATACGTTGGACTTTTGCCCTTACAACCTAACTCTTTACGATCTTGCACCTTATTGTCTGCCTGCACTGCACTTTCTCTGTACTACGACACTTTATTCTGCATTCTCCTATTGTTTTACCTTGTTCTACCTCAGTGCACTGTGATATGTTCAGTATGCAAGACGAGATTTTCACCGTACCTTGGTACATGTAACAATAATAAATATCAGCAAAAACCCTTTGAACATAGAAATCTACAACACTCTAAAGGCCCTTTGGCCCACAATACCGTGCCGACCATGTAACCTACTCTAGGAGCTGTCTAGAATTTCCCTACCACATAGCCCTCTATTTTTCTAAGCTCATAAAAGACCCTTTTGTATCCACCTCCACTATCGTCACTGGCAGTGCACTCCACACACCCATCACTCTGTGTGAAAAACTTACCTCTGGCATCCCCCTTTGTACCTACTTCCAAGCACCTTAAAACTATGCCCCCTTGTGTTAGCCATTTCAGCCCCGGGAAAAAGCCTCTGGCTATTCACATGATCAATGCCTCTCATCATCTTATACACCTCCATCAGGTCACCTCTCTTCCTCCATTGCTCCAAGGAAAAAAGGCCAAGTTCACTCAACCTATTCTCATCTTATTGTCCACCTGCACATGCTCTCTAATCCAGGTAATATCCTTGTAAGTCTCCTCTGCACTCTCTCTATAACATCCACATCCTTCCTGTAATGAGGTGACCAGAACGAAATACAGTACTCCAAGTGGGGTCTGACCAAGGTCTTATATAGCTGTAACATTACCTCATGACTCTTGAACTCAGTCTCATGGTTGATGAGTGCCAACACACCATACACATTCTTAACAACACTGTCAACCTGCACAGAAGCTTTGAGTGGATACAGACCCCAAGATCTTGCCAATCCTACACACTGCCAAGAGTCTTACCATTAATATTACATTCTATCTTCAAATTTACCCTACCGAAATGAACCACTTCACACTTTTCTTGGTTGAACTCCATCTGCCACTTCTCAGCCCAGTTCCGCATCCTATCGATGTTCCACCATAACCTCTGACAGCCCTCCAGACTATCCACAACACCAACTTTTGTATCATCAGCAAACTTACTAATCTACCCTTCCACTTCCTCATCTAAGTCATTTGTAAAAATCACAAAGAGGAGAGGTCCCAGAACAGATCCCTGCAGATCACCACTGGTCACCGATCTCCATGCAGTAGATGAACTATCCACAAAGTGAGGTCTCCTTGGAGCTCCTGTCTCATTGTTTTCTGAATGAGCCTTGCATGGAAACCTTATCAAATGTCTTACTGAAATCCATATAGACTATATTCAATGTCTTTTGTTACATCCTCAAAGAATTCAGTCATGCTCGTAAGGCACAACCTGCCCTTGACAAAGCCATGTTGACTATCCCTAATCAGATTATGTCTCTCCAAATGCTCATAAATCCTGCCTCTCAGGATCTTCTCCAACAACTTGCCCACCATGTTTCCTGGGTTATCTCTACTCCCTTTCTTGAACAAGGGAACAACATTTACAACCTTCCAATCCTCTGGTACTTCTCCCATCCCTATTGATGCAAAGATCATAGCCAAAGGCTCAGCAATCTCCTCCCTCACTTCCCACAGTAGACTGGGGTATATCCCATCCGGTCCCAGCGACTTATCTGACTTAATACCTTTCAAAAGCTCCAGCACACCCTCTTTCTTAATGTCTATAGACTCAAGCATCCCAGTCTCTTTAAGTCATCCCCACAATTGCCAAGGTCCTTTTCACTTTTGAGTGAAGAAGTTGCCAGAAATATTTCCTCTTCACCGCATTTCAAATCAACCATACATGGATAGAGCCAAACGAAGTATTGTTTCTCTAGGGTCAAGGTGCAAAGCATACAGAATGGAACGAGCAAAAAAACAAAAGTAATGCAAAAAAAAAAAAAAACTCCTATATAGTCCAAAACCCTGATCGACTTGTCCGGCCAATTGATGGCATAGTTCCCGGCTATCCAGCCTATCATTACACCAATTGAACACTGGAGGGCAGCACCGATGGGAAAGCCCAGCTCCCAACCGAGCACAGACGCCACGCTACACGGCCTCTGGCGTCTCCACACCTGGACAGAAACAAGGAAGCCTGCAACTTGAGGCCTCGTCCTTGCTACAAATGACACTACACAGCTCCCACACCGCCTGTCTCTCCAGCAAACTAGGGAAACAGGCCTGCGGCATCTTACATTATCAATGTCCAACAGGGTCTTGCGATTGCAAGAGAAATGCCAGAGGCAATCACCCACAGTTACACTGCACGCTGCTTTCGTGCTGCAACCCTGATGCCTTCACGTAGCAGGCAGCAACACGGTCTGCACTCAGGTTAGCTCCTTGGACCCACTGGCTGGCTCCTCTTTCACCGGCAACCCAGCCAGCTACTCCCATCAGCAGCAGCTCACTGATCTTTTCAAAATCTACTTTATTCAAAAATAAATTATATACAATAAACCATTCAATAACTTTCCATCCTTTACCTACTTTCCCTTATCGTCTGTACATATCCATACTTATAGCCACCCACGTGGCACTCCGTTGTTCACCTTACCACATCGTTGTTGAGGGGTATACTCCCCACCACCCGACCCCTCCCACCCCTATGGGTGGAGAACCCTACACCGTGGTCCTTCCCCACCGGGCCCTTGCGGTGGCTGCACCGAGTTTCAGTGCGTCCCTCAGCACGTACTCCTGCAGCCGAGAATGTGCCAGTCGGCAGCATTCTCCCACGGACATCTCCATGTGCCGGTAGATCATCAAGTTTCGGGCCGACCAAAGAGCGTCTTTCACCGAGTTGATGATCTGCCAGCAGCACCGGATGTTGGTCTCCGTGTGCGTCCCCTGGAACAGCCCGTAGATCAGAGAGTCCTCTGTTACGCAGCTGCTGGGGATAAACCGTGACACTAGCCCGTCCATCCTCCTCCACACCCTCTTTGCGAACTGGCAGTGTGCAAAGAGGTGGGTCACAGACTCCTCCTCACTGCAGTCCTCCCGTGGGCAGTGGGGTGCAGAGACGACGTTCCGGGCATACAGGAGGGATCTGACTGGGAGGGTCCCTCTCACCGCCAGCCAGGCGAGGTCCTGGTGCCTGTTGGTGAGATCTGGCGATGAGGCATTTTGCCAGATGAACTGGACGGTCTGCTCGGGGAACCACTCACTGTGTCCATCACGTCCTTCTCCTGCAGTGCCTGCAGGACATTACGTGCCGACCACTGCCTGATGGCCCTGTGGTCAAAGGCGTTCTCCTGGAAGAACTTTTCTATGAAGGACAGGTATGGCCGCAACGACCAGCTGACTGGGGCGTTGCGCGGGAGTGGGGCCAGACCCATCCTTCGTAGCCAGGGCGACAGGTAGAACCTGGGCACATAGTGGTACTTGGTGCCCACATACCTGGGTTCTACACACAACCTGATGCAGCCACATACGAAGCGGGCCATCAGGGTGAGGGCGACATTGGGGACATTCTTGCCCCCATTGTCCAGGGACTTGTGCATGACGGTCCGTCTCACCCGCTCCATCTTGGATCCCCAGACGAATCTGAAGACAGCTCGGGTGATTTCCGAGCTGTAGGAGTGGGGCACAGGCCACACCTGTGCCAAGTACAGCAGCCCTGAGAGCACCTCACACCTGATGACCAGGTTCTTGCCCATTATCGACAGGGAGCACCCTCCCCACAGTCCCAGTTTCTGTTTCACCTTGGCAGTCTGCTCCTGCCAGTTCTTGTTGCACGCCTCAGCCCCTCCGAACCAGATCCGCAGCATCCTCATGTGGTCAGACCTGATGGTGAAGGGGACGCTGGATCGGTCGGGCCAGTTGCCGAAGAGCATGGCTTCGCTCTTTGTGCGGTTGACCCTGGCGCCCGACGCTAGCTCAAACTGTTCGCAGGTGCTAATCAACCTGTGAACTGACCTCAGATCAGAGCAGAAGACGGTGACATCGTCCATGTACAGGGAGGTTTTCACTTGGGTCCCTCCACTGCCTGGCAGCGTCACCCCTCTCATGCCCTCATCCCTCCTGATGGCTTCGGCAAAGGGTTCAATGCAGCAGACAAACAAGACAGGGGAGAGGGGACAGCCCTGCCTGACTCCAGACCTGATGGGGAAGCTGTCTGTTTCCCACCCGTTGACCTGGACTGCACTACGGATGTCTGTGTAGAGCAGTCTGATCCACTTCCAGATTCCCTCCCCAAATCCCATTCTGGAGAGCACGTCCACCATGTACATGTGCGATATCCTGTCGAAGGCTTTCTTCTGGTCCAAGCTGACCAGGCAGGCGTTCACCCCCGTCCTGCATGTAGGCGATGGTGTCCCTCAGCAGCGCAAGGCTGTCTGAGATCTTCCTGCCCGGTACAGCACAGGTTTGGTCTGGGTGGATCACCTGTCCCAGCGCAGTAGACCTGCTGTACCTGAAGTTTTGGAGCTCAGTATAGTCTTGTGAACATAAGAAACACAATTAACAAAGAGAAAAACACCTTTGGTTTGTGATGGGGTCCTGAATTACCCCTATGAACTGTGCTTTTGAAGAGAGAGAGAGAGAGCTATTCAACACTCCCATCTTGTTTTTAAGAGAGAGGGGCGAAGACTGCTCACAGCATGTTTACATTTCTACAAGGACGCTGTCTGCTTGGAAATCCTTACAGACAGAGAAGGGAGGAGCTGTTTGAGTGGCAGTTGGTATTCAGCACAGGGAGATAAATAGAAGGTCAGATGATAGACCTGAGACACATGGTGTTCGACACTGAATAAGCTTTGTTGTGCCCACAGAAAAGGTGGGTTTTGGAGGATTGATCAGTGGCTCTCGCAGTGTGAATAGGGTGTGACCGGTGGGGAGTAATTTGTGTGTCCAACCCTCACCTGGGTTGATAGCTCCACCACAGAAGAACGGTCCCCTTTTGTTGTCACAGTCGGTGACTTCTAAAGGATTTCGGAGGACAATGGGAAGATCGATGATGTCAGCTCACCTGAAGACTCAAAATCTCTCCCTCTCCCCATCACTTCTCAACCCAATACCACGAACTGAACTTTACTCATCATCGCAAGACTACCTATTTACCCCTAGACTTGAAGATGCTTAGTTTTCATGTATTTCCACATTTATATATATTTATTGCTAACCTGTTTCATTTGTCTGCACTTATTTTACTGTATTGCGTAGTTACTAATAAATATCCTTAGTTAATAGCAACACTGGACTCCAAAGTGTTTTCCATCTCTGTTGGTTCTTTAACCCATCACGGGGTACGTGACAGGTTCGGGCTGTTGTCATCTTACCAATGACGGTTCTCGTCCCACCCAACCCAACAGGCAAGAGCTTGCAGGCATTCATCCAATGATAGCCCTCTATAAGATCTGTCCTCATTCTCCTCACCCATTCAACCTTTTCCTAAAACTCAGCTCAAGAACCAGTAACATCCTTGTAAATTTTCCCAGAATCAGAATTTATCACTGACAATTATCATGAAATTTGTAATCGAGTTGCAGCAGTACAGTACAGTGCAATACATTACTAGGTAACAATTATATATAAAAAATCAAAAGAAATATGTAGTGAGGTAGTGTTCATGGACCCTTCAGAAATCAGATGGTGGAAGATAACTTATTGATAACTTTCCTGTAGGCAGGTGACCAGAACTCCAGATTTGGCCTCACCAATGTCAGGTATAACTGCAGCACAACATGCTATTTATGGACCTGTATTTGCAGATCACTATCGTACCACACCCCAGTGCCCTACCACTCACCACGTTAAGTCCTGCCCTGGCCGGTCCTCCCAAATGGGCAACCTCACACTTGCCCGCACTAAGTTCCGTCTGCCATGTTTCCAGCTGGTCCACATCCTGCTGCAAGCTTCCTCTATGCCCTGAGTCTTGCTGCCATCTGCAATCTGCCTGTTCACCTCAGACAGAAGATGCAAAGGCCCAAAAGCACGTCTAGGACAGCTTCCACCTCACTGGTTGGTATCTGATTGTGAAACAGACCTCACAACATATGCACTCTATGCCTCACCATCTCCCTCACTACCATCTTGCACTTTCTCGGCAGCTTTTACACTTTTTTTTCACCTTATTCGAGCTGAATGTACCGTGATCACCGTGTGGAAGACAAGTTCTACATCTGACAATAATCCAATTTACCACATTTTTGTCTAAATTATTAATATAGATGATAAACAACAAAGGCCCCACTTGCCCACCCCCCTCTACTGTTACCACAGGGCAGATTTTACCCCACTCAGACATGAACAGGAGGGATGGTTGGGTAAATGACCCTCAGGGTTGGGAGTAAATGCCGGGGGTGAGGGGAATACTGGCCAGTGCATACCTTGATGAGGTAAACCACAGGGGGAAAGCAAGGGGGTTAATTCCACTGGGGCAAGGGAGGAGGTAAATGTGCCTTTGGGAGGGGAGGGTTAGATTGCACTCTGGGAGGGGGAAGGGAGTAAACCCTTTGGGGCAGGGCAGGGACAAGGAATAAATAATTCTCAGGTTGGCGGGGTGAATGACACCCCCTCCAGGAGGGGTAATTGCCCCTCAGCGTGGGAGGGGTAAACAAACCTGAGGGGGTGGGTGTAAGGGAAGTGAGGGTAAATGAATCTCAGGGTGGAGGGCCCCTCATGCGAAGTTTAGGGGCAAATGACGTTCAGGGGTAAGGGAAGAGGCAAATGCCGCTCACGAGGGGCAAGTAACCCATTGCAAAAGGAATGGGGAAGTGCCATTCAGAAACAGGCGGAAAAAGACACGGAGGGAGTAAATCTCCCAGAAGGGAATGAAAATGCCCTACAGAGGGGAAGGATTTAAGGCCTCAGGGTGCGAAGAAGAGGGTATTTGTTCCTCATCGGGAGAGGAACGGGGTACGGGCAGAGGGCGGCCCCTTTCCCGCGCTCACCGAGCCACTTCCGCTGTTTCAAACGCCAACCGCCGCCGCTCGCGACCGCCAGAGACGTCAGAAAAAGGGCGGGGGGGGGGAGGGAGACAGTGGCGTCATCGTTGGGGGCGGGAGGTCTTCAATGTCATTGGCGGAGAGTAGACAACGAACGTCACAAAGACGGAGTGGAATGTGATTGGACAGCGATCAGAGATTTTCCACGGGAGGGGGAATTTTCGAAGGATCTATATATTTTCATATCCTGGTCGAGCCCTTAAAGGGTGAAAACCCACTCTCGGAATTGTCTTAAAGTAGTGTGACGGGATTCCGGCTGCTGGAAATGTCACTTCCGGCGGAGCTGGCGGCAGATTCAAAACGTCCCATCGGTTGTGAGGAGGCGGACGTCGGGGCGAACAGGTAACATGGCCCTCACCTCTCCCTCACACCCTCACACCCTCACCCCTCCCTCACACCCTCACCCCTCCCTCACTCCCTCACCCCTCCCTCACACCCTCACCCCTCCCTCACACCCTCACCTCTCCCTCACACCCTCACCCCTCCCTCACCCCCTCACCCCTCCCTCACCCCCTCACCCCTCCCTCGCCCCTCCCCCCTCCCCCCCTCCCCCCCTCTCCCCCCTCTCCCCCACCTCTCCCCCACCTCTCCCTCACACCCCCACCTCTCCCTCACACCCTCACCTCTCCCCCTCCCTCTCCCCCTCCCTCTCCCCCTCCCTCTCCCCCTCCCTCTCCCCCTCCCCCCCCTCCCTCTCCCCCTCCCTCTCCCCCTCCCCCTCCCCCTCCCCCTCCCCCTCCCCCTCCCCCTCCCTCTCCCCCTCCCTCTCCCCCTCCCTCTCCCCCTCCCTCTCCCCCTCCCTCTCCCCCTCCCTCTCCCCTCCCCCTCCCCCCTCCCCCCCTCCCCCCTCCCCCCCCCCCCTCCCCCCTCCCCCCTCCCCCTCCCCCCTCTCCCCTCTCCCCTCTCCCCTCTCCCCTCTCCCCTCTCCCCTCTCCCCTCCCCCCTCTCCCCCTCCCTCGCCTCTCCCTCTCCCCCGCCGCTCCCTCGCCCTCGCTCCCTCTCTGCCTCTGCCTCGCTCCCTCGCCTCACCCCTCCCCCACCCCCTCCCCCTCTTCCCCCCTCCCTCATCCTACACCCTCCCTCACCCCCTCACCCCTCTGTTGCGCCTCTCTCACCCTCACCCCCTCCACTCCCTCACCTTCATCCTACACCCTCCCTCCCAGACGCACGGCCACAGTTACCCCGTCCCCCATTTTACCTCGGAATCATAGAGGAGGACGCAAAGTGCTGTCTCTGGGTCTTCAGAAGGCGACAGCCCCTCATGCACTGTGAGGCTGAATGGGGGAGGCAAATGGGACTGTGCTAACCGCGCTGATTAGATTAATTGTAACGTTGCAAATACTGTATAACGGTGCTTTTAACTTGCCTAGTATTGGTTAGGACTACTACAGTCTCAAGGCCAGTCAGACCATACTGACCAAGGCAGCTTGATTTTCAAAGTGAGTTTATTATTCAAGTATATATGTGTCACCTTATACAGCCTTGATATTCTTTTTCCTGTAGGTACGTTCTCCAAATCTTTAGAATAGTAACTATAACAGCCAGAGTGCAGAAAACAACAAACTGTGCAAATGTAAATAGATAGCAATAAATAATGAGATCAGAGATAAAGAGTCCTTAAAGTGGTTGTGGGAATGTTTCATCGATGGTGCAAGTGAGTGTAGTCATAGAAACATAGAACATAGAATAGTACAGCACATACAGGCCCTTCGGCCCACAATGTTGTGCCGACCCTCAAACCCTGCCTCCCATATAACCCCCCACCTGAAATTCCTCCATATACCTGTCTAGTAGTCTCTTAAACTTCACTAGTGTATCTGCCTCCACCACCGACTCAGGCAGTGCATTCCACGCACCAAACACTCTCTGAGTAAAAAACCTTCCTCTAATATCCCCCTTGAACTTCCCACCCCTTACCTTAAAGCCATGTCCCCTTGTATTGAGCAGTGGTGCCCTGGGGAAGAGGCGCTGGCTATCTACCCTATCTATTCCTCTTATTATCTTGTACACCTCTATCATGTCTCCTCTCATCCTCCTTCTCTCCTAAGAGTAAAGCCCTAGCTCCCTTAATCTCTGATCATATTGCATACTCTCTAAACCAGGGAGCATCCTTGTAAATCTCCTCTGTACCCTTTCCAATGCTTCCACATCCTTCCTATAGTGAGGCGACCAGAACTGGACACAGTACTCCAAGTGTGGCCTAACCAGAGTTTTATAGAGCTGCATCATTACATCTCGACTCTTAAACTCTATCCCTCGACTTATGAAAGCTAACACCCCATAAGCTTTCTTAACTACCCTATCTACCTGTGAGGCAACTTATCCACTTTTATTGAAGAATCTGACGGCTGAGGGGTAGTAACTGTTCTTGAGCCTGGTGCTGCCAGTCTTGTGCATTCGACCTGACGGCAGCAGCGAGAAGAGAGCATGACCTGGGTCTCTGATGGGTGCTCTTTTCCTGCACTGCATCCAGTATTTCAAGCAACTTGTAAATGGGTGTACGAGAGATGGGCAACACTGGATTTTCTGTTGGGAAATGGGACTAGCCAAGTCAGTGAAGTGTCAGTGGTATAAATCTTTGAGACCATAAGAGTACTACAGCACAGAAACAGGCCCCTGGCCCATCTGGATGGTTCCTTATGATCTTCTGCCTCGTCCCATCTATCTGCAGCTGGACCACAGCCCAGTGTTAGAATGGCGATTCTGAGGCTTCAGTGAGTGAGAGAAGGCAAAAGAAACTCTTCCCCCAGATTTATTTTGTTTTCTTTGTTTACTTTGGCTCAGTACGGACAGGACAGATGCCAGGCAGGAGAGCTGAATGATGTGGGACCAGTGCAGAGTAACCCTGTGTCCATTCCCCTCAACAACAGGTCTATCACTTTGGTCATTGTTGTGGTGATGACCCAGCAAAGGAAAGTCACAGTGATCAGATCTCTGACACTGATTTTAACTTTCCACATATTGACTGGGAATCCCATACTGTAAAAGGACTAGATGAGATAGAGTTTGTCAAATATGTTCAAGAAAGTTTCCTTAATCGGTACGTAGAAGTCGCAACGAGAACGTGTGCGATACTTCATCTGCTATTCGGGAATGAGACAGAGGTTTGTGTTGGGGACACTTTGCATCTAGTGATGACAATGCCTTAGATTCAAAGTAAATATGGAAAAGGACGATCTGGTCCATGGGTAGGGATTCTATTTTGATGGTATCAGGGAGAATCTGGCAAGTGAGGGTTGGGACCGGTTTTTTTTTCCAGCAAAGGTGCACTTGGTAAGTGGGAGTGAAATTTTGAGAGTACAAACCTTGTGTGTGTCTGTCAGAATAAAAGGTAAAGATAACAGATTTGGGAAACCTTGGTTTTTAAGAGTTATTGAGGCCCTGGTTAAGACAAAAAAGGGTGCATAACAGGTATAGGCAGGTACAAGTAATGCAAGAGAACTCTTTTTATTTATATATATATATATATATAAATCTGCAGATGTTGAAAATCTGAGCAACACACACAAAATGCTGGAGGAGCTCAGCAGGCCAGGCAGCATCCAGGAAAACATAGTCAATGTTTTGGGCTGAAACCCTTCAGCAGGACTGGAGAAAGAAGCTGAGTAGATTTAAAAGGCAGGGGGAGGGGAGAGAGAAACACAAGGTGAGAGGTGAAACCTGAAGGGGGAGTGATGAAGTAAAGAGCTGGGAAGTAAATTGGTGAAGGACAGAAGGCTGTGAAGAAGGAAGGAAAAAGGGGAGGAATACCAGAGGGAGGCGATGGGCGGGCAAGAGACGGAAGGGGATGGGGAGTGGTGAAGGAGAAGTGGGGTGGGGGATATTACCGTAAGTTCAAGAAATCGATATTCATGCCACCAGTTTGGGTTTGTGCGTGTGACATTCTGTCTAACCAATCTGAGTTTTTTGAGGATGTTACCAGTAAAGCGGATGAAGGCAAGGCAGTGGATGTTGTCTACACTGATTTTTCGTAAGGTCTTTGACAAGGTCCTGCATGGGAAGCTGGTCCAGAAGGTTCTGACGCCCAGCCTTCAGGATGTGATAGCAAATTGGATTAGACGCTGGTTTTGTGGGAGAGGCCAGAGAAAGCAGGATCTCCCAGTGGCCACACATTTTAATTCCAGATCCCATTCCCATTCTGACATGTCTATCCACGGCCTCCTCTACTGTAAAGATGAAGCCACACTCAGGTTGGAGGAACAACACCTTATATTCCGTCTGGGTAGTCTCCAAACTGATGGCATGAACATCGACTTCTCTAACTTCCGCTAATGCCCCACCTCCCCCTCGTACCCCATCTGTTATTTATTTTTATACACACATTCCTTCTCTCTCTATCCTTTTTCTCCCTCTGCCCCTCTCACTATACCCCTTGCCCATCCTCTGGGTTTTTCCCCCCTCCCCCTTTTCCTTCTCCCTGGGCCTCCTGTCCCATGATCCTCTCATATCCCTTTTGCCAATCACCTGTCCGGCTCTTGGCTCCATCCCTCCCCCTCTTGTCTTCTCCTATCATTTTGGATCTCCCCCTCCCCCTCCCACTTTCAAATCTCTTACTAACTCTTCCTTCAGTTAGTCCTGACGAAGGGTCTCGGCCTGAAACGTCAACTGTACCTCTTCCTAGAGATGCTGCCTGGCCTGCTGTGTTCACCAGCGACTTTGTTGTGAGTTGCTTGAATTTCCAGCATCTGCAGAATTCCTTGTGTTTAAGTAGTAGTAAATTGTTGCCTCTCTGACTGGAGGCCTGTGACTAGTGGTGTGCTGCAGGGATCGGTGCTGGGTCTGTTGTTGTTTGTCATTTATGTCAATGATATGGATGAAAATATGGCTAACTGGATCAGCGAAGTTGCAGATGATACCAAGACTGCGGGTATAGTGAACAGCGAGGGAAGTTATCTTGGCTTGTAGCAGGAAAAGGGCAGATGGAATTTAATGCAGGCAAGTATGAGGTTTTGAACTTTTGTCGGATCAACCAGGGTAGGTCTTACAGAGTGAATGGCAGGGCACCGAGGAGTGTGGTAGAACCAAGGGATTTGGGGATGCAGTTCCATAATTCATTGAAAGTGGCATCACCGGTAGATAGGGTCGTAAAGAAAGCTTTTGGCACATTGGCCTTCATAAATCGAAGGACAAGAGATGGGATGTTATGTTGAAGTTGTATAAGACATTGGTGAGGCCTAATTTGGAGTGTCATGTGGAGTTTTGGTCATCTGCCTGCAGTAAAGATGTAAATAAGGTTGGAAGAGTACAGAGAAAATTTACAAAGATGTTGCTGGGTCTGGAGGACCTGAGTTATAAGGAAAGATTGAATAGGTTAGAAGTTTATTCCTTGGAACCATAGGAGAATGAGGGGAGTTTTGACAGAGGTATACAAAATCATGAGGGGTAGAGACAGGGTCAATGCCGGCAGTCTTTATCCACTGAGGTTGGGTGGGATTACAACCAGAGGTCATGGGTTAAGGGTGAAAGGTGAAAAGTTTAAGGGGAACATGAGGGAAACTTCATTTGGAGGATCTTGAGTGTGGAACTAACTGCCAGTGTAAGTGGTACGTGCGAGCTCTCCGGCAGCCTCTGCCCCAGTCCCCTAGATCAACTCTTACCTCACAATCTACCTTGTCACGGCCCTTGCATCTTACTGCCTGCCTGCTCTGCACTGTCTCTGTAACTGCAACACTTTATTCTGCATTCTGTGATTGTTTTCCCGTGCTCTAACTCAATGTGCTGATGTTTTGAATTAACCATGCGAAGCAGGCTTTTCACTGTACTTGAGGTGCCCGTGTTGATCGTCAGTGAGGAGGAGATGTTATTTCTGATCCACACGGACTGTGGTCTCCCGGTGAGGCAGTCAAGGATCCAGTTGCAGAGGGAGGTACAGAGGCTCAGGTTTTGGAGATTGATGATTAGTACTGAGGGGATGATGATCTGTAATCAATAAACAGCAGCCTGATATAGGCAAGTGATCCAAGGCCGGGTGGAGAGCCAGTGTTACGAGAATACACATAAAATTAAGATGTTTGCTGGCCTGGGCTAGCATCAGTGGCATCAGCAGTTGGTCTGCCACCTGCCCTCAGGGGAAGGAGAGATAAGGAACAATGGAGCAGCGTCTGGGGATGTGTAATGAAGGGATGTGGGAGGAAGAGCTGTCTGGAGCGGCTCCCCCCTTTGAACCCTGAACTGTTTGAAGTGATGGACAGGCGATACCCCAGCAGGGGGATAAAAAGGGACAGGTTCGCTAAGACAGACACACACGCCACCCGAGGTAACGAGACCCTGGAAGCGGTGCGCTTCTCACGAGTGGGTGAGAAGTATCAGACAACGACAAGGGTGAAAAGGTACGATCAGCGGGAACCCGGTGTGTGTCCGCCCTTGCCTGGGTGCCGGGTTCACTGCAGAGGATCGACCGCATCTGGAGGAGGGGTCACAGTCGGTGACCTCAGGTGACATCACCAAGGACCCGCCCAAAAGCTGTTTGTGAGCCATCTCGCTGGTCTGTGAGTGAAGCTGTTCTGAATGATCAGTTGTTCCTATTCTATCTCTCTCTTCCCCCACGTTGTCCATCGCCATGGCAACGATTACTGCGAACTGAACTACTAAACTGGACTGAACTTTGAGTCATTTTGAAATTGGTCATTTACCCCTAGACAACGATAGAGCTTGATTGATGCTGTTATCTTAATTCTGTGCACATGTGTGTTTATCATCACTGAACTGTTGCATTTATTATCCTTTCGATTACTGTGTTGCTTGTTTCTGTAATAAAACTTTCTTAGTTCTAGTACTCCAGACTCCAACTGAGTGATCCATTTCTGCTGGTTTGGCAACCCAGTTACGGGGTACGTAACATAAGTGGGGTTCTCGTCCGCGATTTTGAACGCTAAATTTGGGACGGAGTAAATTGATTGGGTTAAAATTCCCGAAAGAAAGAAAAGACAAACAGCAGAAATGGAGGTTGAGGAATTTATAAAGGCGCCGACCTTGGAGGCATTAGAGGATGCCAGGAAATCGGAATTGATAGCGGTGGCCAAACGGGTGAATCTTGCTAAGGTGAAGTCGACAATGAGGAGAGAGGAGATACACAGAGCTATTGTAGAGCACTATGTATCTAAAGGTGTGTTTCCCCAAGGTGAGCTGGGGGAGGTGTCTGTTGAAAAACCTGCTGGAGACGCAGTAGAGGTACAGCTTGAAAAACTGAGACTCGAGCACGAGTTCCGGGTACGGCAGTTAGAACACGAAGAGAAAGAGAGAGAGTTAGAAAGGCGGGAGAGAGAGAAAGAGGTAGAAAGGCAAGAGAGAGAAAGACAGTTGGAGAGAGAAGAGAGAGAGAGGGACAGACAGTTGGAGAGAGAGGAGAAACAGAGGGAAAGGGAATTTGAGCTGGAGAAGTTAAAGATAAGGGCCGAGCAGGGGCTCGTGCCGAACCAAGGTGGAGGGTTCAGGGCGACCCAGGAGGTTAGGCTGGTTCCCCCATTTGACGATACCGATGTGGATCGGTACTTTCTCCACTTCGAAAAAGTAGCTATAAGTCAGGACTGGCCGAGGGATAAGTGGGTTGTTTTACTTCAGAGTGTACTGAAAGGGAAAGCCCAACAAGCTTACTCAGCTTTATCCGCGGAAGATGCCCAGAAGTATGAGGTGGTGAAGGAGGCCATCCTCAGGATTTATGAGTTGGTCCCGGAGGCATACCGGCAGAGGTTCCGGAATGCGAGGAAGCGGTGGGACCGCACGTATTTGGAGTTTGCTCGTGAGATGCAAACATATTGTGAGCGTTGGTGCGCCTCGAAAGGGGTAGAGGGGGATTATGACAGACTGCTGCAGCTGATTCTGATTGAGCAGTTTAAAGGTTGTGTCCCTGAGGGTATGAGACCCTACCTCGATGAGTAAGAGGCAGCCACGTTAGCCGCAACTGCTAAGTTAGCGGATGAGTATGCGTTGACGCATAAAATGAAGGTTGCCCCGAGTAAAGGCTACCAGAAGGGTAGTCAGGACGGAGGGGAGAGTCCGCCGGAAAAGTCAGAAAGTAAGCCGGGGACTAGTGAAAAGGATAAGGTAGACCGGGAGCAGTCTGGTAGGAAGTCTCCTGGGGTCGTCTGTTATAATTGTGGGAAAGCCGGACACTTTGCGTCCAGGTGCTTTGCCCCAAGGAAGGAGACGGGGAAAGGAAAAGCGGAAATTTTGAATGGCTGTATCGAGCTGTTAAGCGAACCGCTAGGGAAGGACAGGTCTGAAAAAGTCCAGGAAGGGCGCGAGAGGTTTATCTCGGCCGGACTGGTCAGTGAAAAAGAGGTTAAAACCAGTTCCAGTGCGGATCTGGAGAGACACGGGAGCGTGTCAGTCATTGATATTGAAGAGTGTATTAGAGTTTAGCTCAGAGACCCAGACTGGGGAGGTAGAGGTCAAAGGTGTTGGGGAAGGGACAGAGTCAGTCCCTTTGCACCAGATACATTTGCAGAGCAACCTGGTCTCTGGACTAGTCACGATCGGGGTGAGGTCCGAATTACCGATGAAAGACGTGGAAGTCTTGCTCGGTAATGACATCGCCGGAGGAATCGTGTTCCCAGTCGTGAGATTGACGGGTCAGCCTGCCAGCATGGAGGCCCCGCCCGCGATGGTGAATTTGGCTGAAACATTTCTGCCAACCTTGTATGAGACAGGGTGTAGTGAGATAAGAGGTAGTGAGGGAGCTGGGACGGACGTAGCAGTAGCCAGGAAAGAATTTGTGCAGACGCAGGAGCGAGACGAGGGGCTGATGGTTTTTGCCGAGACAGCTCTCTCTGACACAGCCTTGACAAGCTATTGTGCGGATGAGGAAGTGCTAAGGAAGAAAGGGAAATCAAGTACAGCATCCGCAGATGAGGAGTGGGGGGTGGTGCAAAAGAGTTATGGGGATGAGGTTTTTAACATGGCCCACGAGGTACCCCCCGGTGGACATTTTGCGGTGCTGGAGGAAACAGTTGGTGGAATCATGAAAGAGATTTACCGGCTGCCCAGGGGGAAGAATGTTATTGATCATGACCGACGCGAACTGAGACGGTCACCGGCTTTTGATATGCTAACAAACCTAGTCGGTGTTAGCGTGGAAATCAATGAAGCTAGGGGCCCCTTGATAAGAGGAAAAACCCATTTTGAAAAGATTAGGATGGGATCGGTCAGATGGGAGAAGGCTATTGTTTTGGCCAGGTCTACTGATAAGGTCTCTCCCTTAATCCCCGAAGGAGTAATTAAACGACTCGCACCCATGTGTTTGATTGTCCCGAGGAAATGCAAAGAACTGGGACGTTGGGTTATGTCTGTTACAATAGGGCGGCCAAGTAAACAACACCCATATTTTTTGAGTAATTCAGTGACTAAAGGGCTGATGAACACAGAGGTGTGTATTGGCAATTTAATACGGCTGTCTGAAGCCAGCTTGATAGTGAACCTTGAAAAAAATGAATTCGGCCACACGAGAGTCACTTACCTGGGAATTGTGGTGACACAGGGGCAGCTGGCAGTGATGCAAGCTACAGTGCAGGCTATCGCTGACCTCCCAACCCCGACAGACAAGAGGGCCCTCAGAAGGCTTTTGGAGATGGTGGGGTACTGCAGGAAGTTTTGCAATAACTCTGCGGTCAATACCCGTCCCCCTCCTACTAAGCCCTTGCGAGGGAAAATTGAGTCGGAATGGGACGACCCTTGTTGTTGTGGTCCGGGACAAAACCAAATGAGAGGTTACATTGGTCGCAATTCATCAGTGTTTTTGGCCACTATGAAGTTTGCTGAGTTGGAGCCTGGTCTAAGGGATTATTAATAACACGTGTAAAAGGAACAGAAAATGTGATGACTGTCTGTCAAGGTGTTGACAGCTTCAAATTCTCTGTATTAGCTAAATAACTGTTAAAGATGTATATTGTGTATGTATCAGATAATGTAGTCATGTTTGTAATTTTTACCTCCCGGTAAAAATCCTTAAAGGGGGGAAGTGTTACGAGAATACACATAAAATTAAGATGTTTGCTGGCCTGGGCTAGCATCAGTGGCATCAGCAGTTGGTCTGCCACCTGCCCTCAGGGGAAGGAGAGATAAGGAACAATGGAGCAGCGTCTGGGGATGTGTAATGAAGGGATGTGGGAGGAAGAGCTGTCTGGAGCGGCTCCCCCCTTTGAACCCTGAACTGTTTGAAGTGATGGACAGGCGATACCCCAGCAGGGGGATAAAAAGGGACAGGTTCGCTAAGACAGACACACACGCCACCCGAGGTAACGAGACCCTGGAAGCGGTGCGCTTCTCACGAGTGGGTGAGAAGTACCGGACAACGCACAGGGTGGAAAGGTACGATCAGCGGGAACCCGGTGTGTGTCCGCCCTTGCCTGGGTGCCGGGTTCACTGCAGAGGATCGACCGCATCTGGAGGAGGGGTCACAGTCGGTGACCTCAGGTGACATCACCAAGGACCCGCCCAAAAAGCTGTCTGTGAGCCATCTCACCGGTCTGTGAGTGAAGCTGTTCTGAATGATCAGTTGTTCCTATTCTATCTCTGTCTCTCTTCCCCCACCTTGTCCATCGCCATGGCAACGATTACTGCGAACTGAACTACTAAACTGGACTGAACTTTGAGTCATTTTGAAATTGGTCATTTACCCCTAGACAACGATAGAGCTTGATTGATGCTGTTATCTTAATTCTGTGCACGTGTGTTTATCATCACTGAACTGTTGCATTTATTATCCTTTCGATTACTGTGTTGCTTGTTTCTGTAATAAAACTTTCTTAGTTCTAGTACTCCAGACTCCAACTGAGTGATCCATTTCTGCTGGTTTGGCAACCCAGTTACGGGGTACGTAACAGCAGTGAGACTGCATCCACTATAGACCAATCGTGGTCAGAGGCAAATTGCAGTGGGTTAGGACCTTGATCAGGAAGGAGTTGATTCTGGCTCTGACCATCCTCTCCAAGCACTTCATTACAGTAGATTGCGACTGGGTGATAGTCATTGAGGCAGCTCTCCTAACTAAAATCACTGTGATAGACCTGGGGTCTAGGACCTAGAGGTCAAACACGTAATCAGCAAGTCCCAAAGTCTGAAATTAGATGTCTGGGGTCAAAGACTGGAGGCCCGGAGGCAGTCTGTCCTCAGGTTGGACTGTGTCTGTGTGTTGTTCTGAATATTGTGGGCATGCTCTGTGGCCACTGGAACGTGTGACACTTGCGGGAGGTTGGTCATTGACACTGAACAACATTTCACTGTGTGGATGTGAGATAAATATAGCTGAATCTGAATACCTCATCGTGGCAAGGTTAAGTATAACGGCAGGAGCTTCGAGACGGTGATTGGGAGAGGTTGTCAGGTTGAAAGGGAGTTGGTGGTGGGAGGTTTTCAAAAGTAAGATGCAGTGGTCTGTCCCTGTTAGTGCTGAAGGGTAAAACTGACAGGATTGGGGGCCCTGGCTGATGAGGGATATTGAAGCTCTGGTCAAGAAGAAGACAGATGGTATGAGTCAATATGCCCAAGGAAAGGAAGAGATGTAGGAGTATACTCGAGAGGACATCAGAGAGGGACATGAGATAGTTTTGACATTCCAGGTAAAAGTGAATCCAAAAAAAAATCCATTGGAATATGAATCAGCTTCAATATCAGTGCAATACGTACAGACTTTAAGTTACAATGAGAAATGATTTGATGGAGGCAGACGTGAGAGCATGGAGGAACATCTGGTGAAACTTCTGAAATGCCTGTTTCACTGCAGCGTGTGATCCAGAATCTCCGGAGGGGAAGGCCCTGAGTCCTCAGCTTTGCTTGTTGCTTGGCGGCCGGGGTGGGGTTGAAGCGCTCGGCAGAGATGGTGCGTCGGTGCTCGGTGTCAGGGGGCTGGTCGAGGCTCGAAGTTTTCGGACGGACTCAGAGTCGGCTGTGGTCGGGTGCTTCCAGGGTGCTGCATCACCAAGTTTGCGGTGCTGGAGGTTCATGGCAGGGAGAGTTTTTCCCTTCTACCGTCTGCGTGAGATGATGGGGCTATTGGGACTTTGAGACTTTTTTTTACCGTGCCCATGGTCTGCTCTTTATCAAATTATGGTATTGCTTTGCACTGCTGTAACTATATGTTATAATTATGTGGCTTTTGTCAGTTTTAGTCTTGGTCTGTCCTGTGTTTCTGTGATATCATTCTGGAGGAACATTGTATCATTTCTTAATGCATGCATTTCTAAACAATAAATGAGGACTGAGTGTCCTCATAGTCTAAAAAAAAGAGAAAAATAAATAGAGCAAAATGGTGATGCAGTGTTCATGAGTTCATGGATTGTTGAAAGATCTGACGGCAGAAGCTGTGTTTGAACTGCAGAGTCCTCCCTGATGGTAGTAATGAGAAGAGGCATGTCCCGAATGGTGAGGCTAGTTCATCATTGATGTTCCTTTTAAAGATGTCCTCAGTGGTGGGTGGGTTATGAATCTGATCCTGCAGTCGAGTGTGTAAAGCAGGAGCTGACGGCTGAGGGGAGTTGATGAAGGGGGATGCTGCCTCACACTTGGCGTTAATGGGGAATTGTCCTGTGGGGGTGTGCCTTATTCTGATGGTCGAGAGTCGTTTGCATTGTGATTGGTTAGATTGGATGTCTGCCTGGCGTCTCGTGTCAAATGTCCTGGGTATGTAAAGTAGCACGTGGAAGGGGAAGCCTTGCTCCTTCCTTTGTTTAAGGCAAAGATGCACATGACCATTGCGACGGTATGCTCTGTGTGGACTATGCTTGTTGAATATTTAGCATTATATTGTTTGTAATCAGGGGAACATGAACGTTTGATCGAATTTTTACTGTTTGTAAATAAATGATTAATCTGCCCATTTCCTGCTTCACTTGCTGGACCCCAAACCTGAGTCACCATCACAGGAATGTACTGAGCGATCAGGAGGGCAAATGGCCTCGACTAAGCAGTGTGGCGTTCTCACCCTCTCCGTCCCCTCCAGGTTGGCCATGGGCAGTCGGGCAGCGACTGGCGAGGAGCACCCAGCACGGAAATCCCCCACCAGACAAGTGCAGGTGGTGGTGAGGCTGCGGCCATGTCTGGGAGACGCCCAGGGGGAGCAGCAACAGCCCTGTGTGCGGGGGGTGGACACGCGGACCCTGGAGATCCTCAGCAAGAGGAATCGGGCCGAGACCATGCAGTACCAGTAAGCTGGGGTTGAGGGTGTGTGTGTGTGAGGGGGTGGGGGGCCAGACTGATTTTCACACCAACAGTTCCTCCCTCTGTCTGTCTCTGCACTCTGTGTCTCCTCTCTGTCTGACCCCCATACTCACTCTCTGACTCCTGACTGTCTGTATGACCTTACACACACTGACTCCCCACTCCCCACTCCCCCCGTACTCTCACTGGGATTGGGGGGGAAGTGAATGTGTCCCGGGAGGTACAAGCATCCTGGCCCAACTGAATGTTCTTCTCTGCACCCAAATTAGATGGTCGGTTGTGAGGGGGTTGTGAGGGGATCAGGGGAATGCATGTGTGCAAGGTGTCTCAGATCTGGTCTCAGCACAGAGTGCGATACACCCTGACCTCTGATCCTCCCACCTTGAGGCAATCTGACCCATAGGTTGTGGTACGGAGGGTGGGAGCAGAAGGCAAGTTGTATGGGGGACTGGGAGTGTTGGGACTGTGAGTGTGGGGCTCTGGGGGGGACTGTGAGTGTGGGGCTCTGGGGGGACCGGAGTGTGGGGGTCTGGGTGTCTGGGTACGTGGGGTTCTGGGGCTGAGGGAGGGGTGGGCTCATGAGATCTGTTTAACTCTCCCTCCTATTCTCTCTCCCCTTCCACTCCTTCCCTCCCTCCTTCCTACTCCATGCCCCGTTCCCATTCTTTCCCTCCTCTTCTCCTCCTCATTCTGCCCTTCCACCATTCTTCCTCCCTCCCCTCTCTCCTCCTTACTTCTCTACCACTCTATATACCCAATACCCCCTCCATTTCCTTTCCTCTTCATCATCCCTCTTTTCTACTTCCCTGCTCCTTTTATACCCTGCTTCCCCTCAACTCTCTCTACCCCCCCCACTAACTCCCCCTCTGTAATGACACTCCCAACCTTCTACACAGGTTCGATGCCTTCTATGAGGAAGACAGCTCACAGCAGGAGGTATACGTGGGCTCAGTCCGACCTGTCCTGGCTCACGTGCTCAACGGGCAGAACGCCAGCATCTTTGCCTATGGGCCCACGGGCGCAGGTGGGTCAGCGCGGGGTCGCACGGGCACAGGTGGGTTGGTGCGGGGTCGCACAGGCCCACGGGTGCAGGTGGGTCGGTGTACATGTGTATGCTTGGATGACAATAAACTTGAACTGGAAGTTGAAAGTAGGGGGTGTCAGATGTAGTGGTTTTACAGAGAGTGGTGGGAGAGGAACATTTCAGAGACTCAGACAGGCACATGGATGAAAGGAAAATGGAGGGCTCTGTAGGAGGGAAGGGTTGGGGTGGTCTTGGAGTAGCACAGCATTGTGGCCAAATGGCCTGTCCTGTTCTGTGTTCTAAATGAAAATAAAAACTCAGAATATGAGTTGTAAAAAGTCCTTGAAAATGAGTCTGTGAGTCATGAAATCTATTCAGAGTAGTGGTGAGTGAAGCTATCAGGTTCAGGAGCCTGATGTTTGTTGGGGAGTAACTAGTCCTGACCCTGGTGGTGTGCTGAACTGTGTCCACAACTCATGCAGTCACGAGCAGAGCAGATCCCCGCGCCGAGCGGCAACACGCCCGGATTGATTTATTTCTTACACTTCCTTTCATGCTTGCAGTCTATGCCCCAGGCCCAGCACACACACATGTAATCACAAGGAAGGCACCCCAGCATCTTCACCGTCTTATGAGGTTAAGGAGGTCACCTAAAACAAATCTCAAGATGTCCTGACAGGTGACATCACAGTCCGGGAGGGCAATTCAAATGCACAGGAATGTTAGAGGCTGTGGAGTAGTGGACTCAGCCCAGTACGTCACAGACACATTCAATTCACCATCGGTCATATCTACTGGAGGCACTGCCTCACGAAGGTAACACCCACCATCAAAGATCCCCCACCCCATCTGGGCCATGCCACCTTCCCACACCTCCCATCGGGCAGGGGGTACAGAAGCCTGAAGTCCCACACCACCAGGTTCCTGTCAACCGTTCGGTTCTTGAACCAACAGCACAATCTGAATCACTGTCTCCGTACGGAAACACCGTGACCGCTTTGTGATACAATGGAGTTTTTTTGTTCTAACCGTGTTCTTTCTTGTAAAGGTTATGTATGATGGATGCTTTTCTTCTGAATGTTGTGTATCTGATGTCGCTGCAAGTAAGATTTTGATCTGACAATGCACCTTGTTTTCCTGCAGGTAAGACGCACACCATGTTGGGGAATCCCGAGCAGCCGGGCATAGTCCCCCGTGCCCTCCTGGACATCTTCCGCATGAGCAGGGAGCAGTGCAACCAACTTGGGGGGCCAGAGTGGACTTTCAGTATTAGCATGTCCTACCTGGAGATCTACCAGGAGAAGGTGAGCAAGGTCGGTGGGGGGGTGGGGTTGGGGATGCGGGTCTGAGCAAGATGACATTATGTGGAACAGAGGGACCAATCAGGACAGGTACATGGCTTCCTGAAAATGGTGTCAGAGGTAGACAGGGTGATGGAGAAGGGACTTAGCACTCTGGTCTTCATCAATCAGGGCACTGAGAACAGAAGTTGGAATGTTATCTTGCATTTGTCAGCTGTTGGTGAGGCCACACTTGGAGTATTGCGTTCAGTTTTGGTCATTCTGCTGTAGGAAAGATGCTATTAAGCTGAAAAGAGTGCAGAGGAGATTTACAAGGATGTTGCCGGGACTCGAGGGACTGAGTTATGGAGATCTTTGGGCAGCTTGGGACTTTATTCCCTGGAGGGAACGAGACTGAGGGGTGACCTTACAGAGGTGAATAAAACCACCAGGGGCACAGACAGGGTGAAAACTTAATCTTTTTCTCCCGAGGTGACGGACCTGAAGGATAACATGTTTCACCCAGAGGTGGTCTGTATCTGGAACAAGCTGCCAGAGGATGAAATTGAGGCAGCTACATTAACAACATTTAAAAGACACTCAGACAGGTCCATGGATAGGAAAGGTTTAGAGGGACATGGGCCAATTTTGGACAAATGTGACTGGGTGTCAGCATAGAGCGGTTGGGCTAAACAGCCTGTTTCCTTGCTGTAAAACTGTGACAAGGTCTCTCCTCAGTCATAGATAAAGTAGGCAGCCAGTATCTTTCCCAGGGCGGAAATATCTAATGCCAGATGTCATGTATTTAAGGTGAGAGGGAATCATTTTGAAAGAGCCATGTGTGAGGAGGCAGTTTTTACAGAGAGTGGTGGGTCCTGGAACATGCTCCTGTGGGAGGTGACAGTTTGAACAGCCAGTCCTCTGCTGTGGGTAATTGTAATTGGTTCAGTAGTTTCACTTAGGAATGGCCATCCGTAAAGATGATGTGAACGCATCAGTATCTCGAGTTAGTACAGGGGGAAACAGTAACGATGCAGAATACTGATGACACAAAGATTGGGGGTGTTGTGGATAGTGTGCAGGACTATCAGAAGTTACAGTGGGAAATTGATTGGATGCAAAACTGGGCTAAGAAGTGGCAGATGGAGTTTAACTATGATGACAGAATATAGTATTAATGGTAAGTCTCTTGGCAGTGTGGAGGATCAGAGGGATCTTGGGGTCTGAGTCCATAGGACACTCAAGGCTCCTACGCAGGTTGACTGTATGGTTAAGAAGGCATACGAGACATTGGCCTTCATCAACCATGGGGTTGAGTTTAAGAGCCGTGAGGTAATGTTGCAGCTATATAGGACCTTGGTCAGACTCCCCCTTGGAATACTGTGTTCAGTTCTGGTCACCTCACTACAGGAAGGATGTGGATACTATAGAGAGAGTGCAGAGGAGATTTACAAGGATGTTGCCTGGATTGGGGAGCATGCCTTAATGAGAATAGGTTGAGTGAACTTGGCTTTTTCTCCTTGGAGTGACGGAGGATGAGAGGTGACCTGATAGAGGTGTATAAGATGATTCCACTGCTGGCCTCTCAATGAGAACTGGTGTACGTGCTCCTGACTTCCCCTTATATAAGATGATGAGAGGCATTGATCGTGTGGATAGCCAGGAGGCTTTTTCCGAGGGCTAAAATGGCTAGAACGAGAGGGCATCGTTTTAAGGTGCTTGGAAATGGGTACAGAGGAGATGTCGGGTAAGTTTTTTTACGCAGAGTGGTGAGTGCGTGGAATGGGCTGCCGGTGATGGTGGTGGAGGTGGATACGATAGGGTCTTTAAAGAGACTCCTGGACAGGTACATGGAGCTTAGAAAAACAGAGGGCTATGGGTTACCTAGGTAATTTCTAAAGTAAGTAAATGTTCAGCACAGCTTTGTGGGCCAAAGGGCCTGTATTGAGCTGTAGGTTTTCTATGGACTTGACTTCACTGTCTTCCTCATCTTGCACCTTATTGTCTGCCTACACTGCCCTCTCTCTGTAACTGTTGCACTCTATTTTGCACTCTTTTACTATTTTACCTTAGACCATCTCAATGCATTGTGTGGTGAAGGGATCTGTATGAACAGTATGCAAGTCGAGCTTTTCACTGTAAAGTTCAAAGTGAATTTATTATCAAAGTACATATATGTCACCCTATACAACCCTGAGATTCATTTCCTTGTGGACATTCACCGTAAGTACAAAGAAGCACAATAGGATCAATGAAAAACTACACACAAAGACAGACAAACAACCAACAAATTGTGCCAATACAAAAAGAAAAACAAAATAATGATAAAATAAATAATACTGGAAATACAAGATGTCAAGTCATTGAAAGTGAATCCATAGGTTGTGGAATTGGTTCACTATGAGAGTGAGTGAAGTTATTCACTCTGGTTCAAGAGCCTGATGGTCACTGTTCCTGAACCTGGTGGGGTGGGCTCCTGTACCAGCAGTGACAAGAGAGCATAGTCTTTAATGATGGATGCTTCTTTCCTTCAACACTGCTCCTTGAATGTGCTCAATGGTGGGGAGGCCTGTAGCTGTGATCGATTGGATGACCTACCGGGGGAAATTGCAGCAGCCTGGTCTCCGGCAGGGTGGCCCAGAGGGGAAGGTGGGGAGAAGAGGACTGCAGTAATGATAGAGGATTCTGTACTATGAGGAGTAGACTTGAGATTCTGTGGATGTGATAGAGACACCTGGATGGTATGTTGCCTCCCAGATACCACGTTCAGGGATGTCTCTGATCAGGCCCAGGGCATTCTAAAGGGGGAGGGTGAGCAGCCAGAAGTCTTGGTACGTACATTTGGCACCATGACATAGGAAAAAGACGGAGGTCCTGAAGAGAGAATTTAGGAAGCTAGGTAGAAAGCTGAAAAGCAAGATTTTCAGGGTAGTGATCTCTGTATTGCTGCCCATCCCACGTGCCAGTGAGGGTAAGAATTAGATGTGAATGTGTGGCTGAGGAACTGGTGCAGGGGGAAGGGTTTCAGTTTTCTGGATCATTGGGATCTCTTCTGGGGAAGGTACAACTTACACAAAAGTTGAGGGTTACACCTGAACCCGAAGGGGACCAGTCTCCTTGTGGGCAGGTTTGCTGGAGGTGTCAGGGAGGGTTCACACTAACTTGGCATGGGGATGGGAACCAGAGTGAAAGGGCTGACACTGGAGCGATTGGTCTACCAACAGAGGCAACATGTGATACTGTGGGGAAGAACAGGCTGATGATGGGGCAAAATTGTTGGTGGGATGAGTTGCAGTGTAACGGGACAAAATTGAAAAGGACTTGAGGGTGTTATATTTGAATGCAAGTAGTTTACGGAATGAGGTGGATGATATCTGTAGCACAGCTAGACGTTGGCAGGTATGACATTGTGGGCATCATTGAATTGTGGCTGAGCTTAATGTCCAAGGATACACATTGTATCAAATGGATATGCAGGAAGGCCGGGGGGGGGGGGTGTGGAGTAAAAAATTAAATCAAATCCTTAGAAAGTGGCGACATAGAATCATTGACGGTAGAGTTAAGAAACTGTAAGGGCAAGAAGACCCTGATAGGTGTTATATACAGGTAGCCAGGATGTGGCTAGAAATTACAATGGGAGATAGAAAATGCATGCCTTTTAGAGCAGTTTGTGGTTGAGCTCACTAGGGGATCAGCTGTTCTGGATTGAGTGTTGTGTAATGAGCCAGATTTGATTAGGGAGCTTAAAGTAACCTTTAGGAGGCAGTGATCATAATATTCACCCTGCATTTTGAGAGGGAGAAGCTCAAGTAAGATGTAGCAGTTATAGTGTGCAGTAAAGGTAGTTACGGAGACATGGGAGAGGAGTTGGCCAAAGTTGATTGGAAGGGGACACTAGCAGGGATGATGGCAGAGCAACAATGGCTAGAGTTTCTGGGAGTAATTAGGAAGGTGCAGGATGGGCTGAAGGGAATGTTCCTGCATTGTACTACTCTGAGGTACTTGTGCATCTAGCAATGAACTTTACTTTGACTTTACATCGAGGACCAAAGGCTATTTGTGTTGGAATGAATTGCTGCTGTATTCCTGACTGACCCTCTCTGTCCTGCCCATCCCAAGGTGCTGGACCTGCTGGAGACACGAAACGTGGACCTGCCCATCCGTGAGGACCGCTACAAGAATATCTTTATCCCCAAACTGAAGCAGCAGACTATCAATAACTTCACTGAGTTTGAGCTCCACTTTCTGCCTGCGCTGCAGAACCGGACCACGGCCAGTACCAAACTCAATCTTCACTCCAGCCGCAGTCACTCTGTCCTGCTGATCAAGGTACTCCATCAACCCCAACCCCACACACACAGAGGATCACCAATGTCTTGCAAAGTCCGTTCCTCCTTCCCACGCACATTCTACTGTCTGTCTGCATTCTGTGCCTGCCTTTCCCCTCTGTGTCCTTCCTTCCCCCCTGCACACAGTCTAATCTCTCTCCATTCCTCCATCTTCCTCCGACCCTTTCTTCTAGTACCATCCGATCTCCCTCTGTCCCCTCCCTCCCTCTAACCCTCCTCTCCTTCATCTCTCTTGCACCTCTCCAATCTCTCTCATCTCGTCTCCTTCCTCTGCTTTGTGCCTGTCCAATCTCTCTCCATCCCCACCCTCCTCATCTCCTTCCTCTCTCTTCCGCACATCTAATCTCTCTCCATCCCCTCCCTCCCTCTCACGCCCGTCCAATCTCCCTCTATCCCCTCCCTCCCTCCTCTCTCCTTCCTCCCTCTCATGCCCATCCAATCTCTCTCCATCCCCTCCCTCTCTTGCCCCCCATCTCCTTCCCATCTCTCTCTCATGCCAGTCCAGACTGTCTCTGACTCCTCCCTCTCTCACACCTGTGTAATTCAGGAATCACTGGGGTCAGGGAGAGCCCCGGAGGACGGGCAAATCTCAGTGATCATACACTACCCCTGTTTAAAGGGGAGAGGTTACAAAAGACTGGCTAGCCAGAACTCAGTAATTGGTCAGATTTTAGAGCCCATTATCAAGGGTGAAATTTTGGAGCATTTTGATAAAATAGGAAGGTCCCAGCACAATCTCTCCAGACCAATCTGGTGAAATTTTTTTGTGTAGGTAACGAGCAGCAGAGGCAAAGGAGAGTCACTGGATGTTGTTTACAGGTTTCCCTCGCCATCCGAAGGTAGAGTGTTCCTATGAAACGGTTTGTAAGCCGGAATGTCGTAAAGCGAAGAAGCAATTACCGTTTATTTACACGGGAAAATTTTGTGACCGTTCGCAGACCCAAAAAATAACCTACCAAATCATACCAAATAACACATAAAACCTAAAATAACAGTAACATATAGTCAAAGTGGGAATGATATGATAAATACACAGCCTATATAAAGTAGAAATACTTTTCTACAATCATTGCCGCACTGTTCTCCGTAGCGAAAAGCTCACGCAAGCACTCTCGGCAGAAACACTCTCTCCAGTAACCTTTAAGCTATGAAGCTGCCAAATCACACCAAATACACAGCCGATATAAAACAGAAATAATGTATGTACAGTGTAGTATCACTTACCGGAATTGGGACAGTGCCGAGCACACTGATGATGGTGTGTTAGGCTGAGTTGCCGGAGGTTGGGGTGGTGCAGTGGTCCCCAACCTCCGGGCAGCAAATCGATGTTGATCCGCAGAGAATGCAGCGGTGGCTGGAATGCACCCAACACATCTTTAAGAAAAAGGCCAAAATAAACAAGCTAATTAATTACGTGCCGGGCAGCACCTAATTAATTAGCTTGTTTATTTTGGCTTTTTTCTTAAAGATGTGTTGGGTGCGTCCTGGCTACCGCTGTATTCTCCACAGCCCGGGGTTTGGGGTGGTGGGACACTGGGGTGTCAATTATCATCGTCTGTTTCCATCAGGGCAGGCAGGTCATCTTCTATGTCTGCCTGCCTCGATGTTGAAGGTCGAGGTTCGTCGTCTGCTGTAGCTGACGTGGAAGACTTGAAAAACGACAGTATGCTTGACTGCTTAGCCTCGCGCATTTTTCTATCGTACAGTTCTCTGTAAGCACTCAAACCATTCAGCAAATATGCCCTAAATCATTGCAGTGAAAATCTCACGCAGTTGCTTCATGTTCAGTTCCTGGACAACTTCACTTTCGGTCCGTTTGCTACTGCATTCAGTTTCTATTGTTATCCTTTCCTCTTCCAATTGTATTAGCTCTTCATCTATCAGTTCCTGGTCATGGGATGCCAAAACCTCCAACATCATCTTCATCAATTTCCACAAGCCAAACTCATTTTGTCCTTACTTTGTTCACCACGATCGAAACGCTTAATTATGTCTAGTTTTACGCTTTAACACCCTTATGAGCTCTTTTAGGCTTTTCCGACACCTTAGAACTCATCTTGCTAACGGCTGCTCACAGGCACGTGTTAAAGCAATGCCGGCTAGAATGCAGTTCCGGGGGAGGAGCTTGGCTGCTCAGGGTGCGCGCTGCCTTTTTTCGTAACAGTGAAAACACCTTCTGTTAGCGAAAACAGGTAACTAATGTAGGTCTTTCGTAACAGCAAGGTTTCGTAAAGCGAACGTTTGAAAAGCGGGGGACATCTGCACTTGTATTTTCAGAAGGCCTTTGACAAGGTGGCACACATGTGGCTACTAAACAAGCTGAGAGCCCGTGGTGTTAGAGGCAAGGTGCTAACATGGAGGGATTGGCTGACTGCGAGGGGGGGGGGAAAGGGGATTGTGCCATTCAGCCCATTGAGTCTGCACCACCATTCGATTGTAGCTGATTTATTTTCCTTTTCAATCACATTCTCCTGTCCTTTCCTATAACCTTTGTCCTAATTATGAGTCTATCAGGTTCTGCTTTAAATATACCCAATGACTTGATTCCCACAGCTGTCTGTGGCAATGAATTCCACAAATTCACCACTCTCTGACTAAAGAAATTTCTCTTCACCCCTTTCCTAAAGGGACATTCTTGTATTCTGAGGCTGTGCCCTCTGGTCCTCAACTCTCCCATTATAGGAAACATCTCTCCTCATCCACTCTATCCACGCCTTTCAATATGCAAGCTCCAGTGAATACAAGCCCAGAGTCATCAAATGCTCCTCATATGTTAACCCATTCATTCGCAGGAACTTTCTCCAATGGTTACACGTCCTTCCTAAGATAAGGGACCCAAAACTGCTCACAATACTCCATGAGCAGTCTGGCCAGTGCCTTATAAAGCCCTAGCATTACATCTTTATTTTTATATTCTAGTCCTTGTGAAATGAATACAGACATTGCATTTGCCTCTCGAGTAATTTGCAGGTTGGGTCAGTAGTAAGGAAGCCAAGTATAATATTAGAGTGAATTTCAAGAGCACTGGGACACGGCTGCAAGGCTGTAATGCTGAGGCCTCACAAGGCATCAGTCAGACCACTCAGTACAGGGTCCACTCCTGAGAGCAGTTTTGGGCCTGTATCTAAGAAAGGATGTGCAATCCCTGCAGAGGGCCCAAAGGAGGTTCAGCAAGTCAATCCCCGGAAAGGAGAGGGGTCGAACATTTGTACTTGATGGTTGAGCGAGGGGAGATCTCATGAAAACCGCCTGGATACTGGAAGGCCAGGATAGGAGAGTCCAGGATCTGAAGGCACAGCCTCAATGAGAGCACATCCATTTAGAAACAGATGAGGAGAAATTTTAGCTCGAGGTTGGTGAATCTGTGGAATTCGTTGCCATAGACTGTTGTGAAGGTGATGTCATTGGGGTAGTTGATGCAGAGATTGATAGGTTGTTGATCAATAAGGGAGTTGAGGGTTACGAGTAGAAGGTGGGAGAATGGGGTTGAGGGGGTAAAATTAGCACTGACTGAATGAAGAGTAGACTTGATAGGCCAAATGTTTTAATTCTAGTCCTTGTGGTCTGATGTTCCTCCACACATCTCTTTGCTCATACCGTGCCCCCCAGTGGCTAGCACCAAACACAATTTCTCCTTCACTTCCTGCTGGGGACGTCTGCTCAGTGATGGGCTTGGTTACTAGTTCCATCCATCACCGTTCTGAGGGCTCCTCCAGCCACCCAGCCCACTACCTTTACTGCTCAAGGGGTCAATGGAGGGTGATGTTTGAGTGGGCTGCAATGTCCTGGAGGGTGGAGGACTTCTCAAGGGTTGAGAGAACAGCACTTAATGGAGAGTGGATGGGGGCTGTTATGTGCACAGACAAATCCCACCCCAGGGGAGTGGGTAGTGTCCCATCACCCTCCTGACCTATAGGTGGAGGGACAGGTATCGTGGCAAATGTGTGCACAGACAAACCCCACCCAGGGGAGTGGAGAGTGTCCTGTCACACTCCTGACCTGTAGGTGGGGGACAGGTAATGTGGTGGATGTTTGCATGGACTAACCCCACCCAGGGCAGTGGGGAGTGTACCCCTGATCTGTAGATGGGGGACAGGTAATATGGCGGATGTTGTGTGCATGGACTAACTCCCTCCTTTCCCACAGGTGGTGAAGATGGAGCGGACAGACCCTTTCCGGCAGCTGACAGGCAAACTGTACCTCATTGACTTGGCCGGCTCCGAGGACAACAGGCGCACGGGTAATGAGGGTGTCCGGTGAGTGAGGGGTTAATGGGGGATGTGGGGCTTGTTGGGGTACATGAGAGGCCACGAACAGTGGTGGGGGGGTGGGAGCCCGACGACTCTCTTCCGCTCTTTCACCCCACCACCCTTGAACTCTCCCATCATCCTGCACCCTCAATCACTCAGTCTCCCCACCCTATACACTTGACACCTGCCTCCCCTGCCTGAACCCTCGAGCCCCTCTCTTTCTTCTCCTCTCCCCCCCCCCCCCATTCCATCACCCACCACAGCCAGCTAGAGAAGCAGGGATTTGCAGGGCTAGGTGCTGACACTCATGTTATCCGGTACTCCGTTCAATCATTTAAACGCGAATTATCAAGGCTCGATCAGCGTGCTTACGGGTGACCCAAAATTCAGTGTTACACATAAAATGCTGGAGGAACTCAGCAGGTCAGCCACCATGTATGTGGCGTGGGGAATAAACAGCCGGCGTTTCTGTCGGAGACCCTTCATCAGGACTGGAAAGGAAGAGGGCAGAAGTCAGAATAAGGTGATGGGGAGAGGGGCAGCAGTGCAAGCCAGCAGGTGAGGAAGAATGGATGGGTGGAGGAGAATGCAGTGGGAAGCTGCGAGGGTTTAGGTGAAACAAGGCATTTGACACCCTGGCCTTCAGTCAGGTCACTGAGGACAGGAGTTGGGATGTTAAGCTGCAGTTTTACAAGACGTTGGTGACGTCGCACTGGGAGTATTGTAGTCTGTTCTGGTCACCCTGCTGTCAGAAAGACGCAGTTAAACTGGGGAGAGTGGAGAGGTGATTTATGAGGCTTTGCGGGGACTTAAGGGCCTGAATTATGAAGGGAGGTTGGCCAGGCTGGGTCTTTATTCCCTGGAGTGTAGGAGACTGAGGGGTAACCTTATCGGTGTTTAAAATGATGAGAGGCACAGAGAAGGTGGACAGTGACTGTCTTTTCCCCAGGTGGGAGAGACCAGAACTAGGGGGCACAGGTTTAGCGTGAGAGGGACCCAAGGGGAAATATTTTCCCTCAGACACTGGTGAGTATATGGAACAACTGTAAGAGGACGGGGGTGAGGGGGTAAGTGTGGGAAATCGAGAGGGGCTGGGTGGGGAGCTCTAGGTTCAGCCAAAGGGTGTGCGTCTGTGCAGTGTTGCCCCTATGACCTGCTTACCATTGTGTCGTTGCAGGCTGAAGGAGAGCGGGGCTATTAACACATCCCTCTTTGTGCTCAGCAAGGTGGTGGATGCCCTGAACCAGGGCCTGACCCGCATCCCCTACCGGGACAGCAAACTGACCCGTCTCCTCCAGGTACACACCTGTAACTGTCATCATTTCGTACACCACCCCTTTCACGTTTCACCCTTAACCCACGACCTCCACCCAACCTCAGTACATTTACTCTATCAATACCCCTCATAATTTTGTATACCTCTACTAAATCTCCTCTCAACCTTCTACATTCTAATGAATACAGTCCTAACCTATTCAATCTTTCCTTATAATTCAGGTCCTCCAGACCCAGCAATATCCTTGCAAATTTTTCTGCACTCTTTCAACCTTGTTTACATCTTTCCTGTAGGTAGGTGACCAAAACTGCACACAATACTCCAAATTATGCCTCACCAATATCTTGTACAAATCCAATATAACATACCATCTGCTGTACTCAATGCTTTCATTTATGAAGGCCAATGTACTGAAAGTTTTCTTTATGACCCTATCTATCTCTGAAGCTACTTTTAATGAATTATAGACCTGTATTCCTAGATCCCTTTGTTCTACCACACACCTCTGCCCTTCCGTTCACTGTGTAAGACCTACCCTGGTTGGTCCTATCGAGGTGCTAAACCTCACACTTGTCTGCATTAAATTCCATCTGCCATTTTTCCAGCTGATGCAGAGCCCTCTGCAAGCCACGATAGTTTTCCTCGCTGTCCACTACGCCCCCAGTCTTGGTGTCATCTGCAAACTTACTGGTCCAGTTAGCGACATTTTCATTCAGATCATTGATATAAATGTTAAACATCGGACCCAGCACTTATCCCTGCAGCATACCACTAGCCGTAGGTTTCCAGTCAGAGGCAACCATCTACTACCACTCTGGCTTCTCCCACAGAGCCAATGTCTGATCCAATTTACTACCTCATCTTGAATGTCAAGCAACTGAATCTTCTTAACCAACCTCCCATATGGGACCTTGTCAAATGCCTTGCTAAGGTTCATGTAGACAAAATCCATTTCCCTTGTAACTTCCTGGAAAGATTGGTTAAACATGATTTACCACACACAGCCATGCTAACTATCCTCAATCAGTCCATATTTATCCAAATACTTCTATTTCCAGTCTCTTAGAATACCTTCCAATAACTTTCCTACAACTGAGGTCAGTCTCACTAGCCTATAATTTCCTGGTTTATGTTTGGAGCCTTTTCTAAACAGCGGAACAACATTGTCTATCCTCCGATCCCTTGCTACCTCTCCTGTTGCTAAGGATGATTTAAATATCTCTCCTCGGATCCTGCCAATTTCTGCACTTGCCTCCCACAGGTTTGAGGGAACACCTTTTCAGGCCCTGGGGAGTTATCCACCCTGATCTGCCTCTGGACAATAAACACGTCCTTCTCTGTAATCTGTACGGGGTCCGTGACCTTGCTGTCGCTGTGCCTCACTTTTATAGACCCTGTGTCCGTCTCCTGAGTGAGATGCAAGAAAAACCATTTCAGATCTCCCCCATCTGCTTTGCCTTCACACATGGATTACCATTCTGATCTTCCAGAAGACTAATTTTGTTCCTTGCAATCCTTTTATCTTAAAAATATATCTTTAAAATCCCTTAGTATTCTCCTCCACCCTGTCTGCTAGAGCAATTTCATGCCTTCTTTTAGCCCTTATGATTTCTTTCTTCAGTGTTCTCTTGCATTTTGTACTCCATAAGCACCTCATTTGTTCCTACCTGCCCATTCCTGCTCTGCACCTTTTTTTCTCTTAATCAGGACCTCAATGCTCTTGAAAACCAAGGTTGCCTACACTAGTTATCTTTACCTTTTATTCTGACAGCCACATACAAGGTTTGTATTCTCAAAATTTCACTTTTGAAGGCCTCCCACTTACCAAGTACACCTTTGCCAGAAAGCAGCCTGTCCCAATCTATACTTGCCATATCATTTCTGATGCCATCAAAATTGGCTTTTCTCAGATTTAGAATCTCAGCCCACAGACCAGCCTATCCTTTTGCATATTTACTTTGAAACTAAGGCATTGTGGTCACTAGATGCAAAGTGTTCCCTGCACAAACTTCTGTCACCTGCCCTGCTTCATTCCCTAATAGCAGATTCAATATTGCACTCTCTCTCTTTGGGCCTTCTATGAAGGAAACTTTGCTAAATACCTTTGACAAACTCTACCCCATCTAGTCCTTTTACAGTATGGGATTCCCATTCAACGTGTGGAAAGTTAAAATCACCACCTATAACAACCCTATGTTTCTGACAACAGTCTGTGATCGCTCTTCGAATTTGTTCCTCTAAATCCATAGGACTATGGTGGTCTGTAATATAGCCCCATTAACATGGTCATACCTTTCTTGTTTCTCAGTTCCACCCGTAATGCCTTGCTATATGAGTCTGTCCTGGTGGAGCACTGCCATGACATTTTCCCTCCTTTATTCCCTCCTGCTCTGTCACATCTAAAACAATGGAATCTCAGAATATTGAGCTGCCATTCCTGCCCCTCCCACAACCAAGTCTCACTAACAGATACAACATCATAATTCCAGGTGTTGATCCATGCCCTGAGCTCACCCGCCTTTCCTATGATCCTACTTGCCCTGTGCTCAATCCATCGATTCCTGACTTTGTCTGATGTCTTACCAACATCTGTCTCCACAAGGTTCTGGCACTCTGGTTCCCATCCCCCTGCAACTCTAGTTTAAACCCCACTGTGCAGCATTAACAAACCTTCCCACTAGGACATTTGTCCCCCTCCACTTCAGGTACAAACTGTCCTTTCTGTACATCTTTCACCTTCTGTGGAAGAGAGCCCAATAATCCGAAAACCTTATGCCCTCCCTCCTACATCAACTCTTTAGGCAAGTGTTAAACTGTCTAATCTTCCTAGTTCTGGCCTCACTAGCACATGGTACAGGGAGCAATCCTGAGATCACAACCCTGGAGGGTCCTGCCCTTTAATTTAGCACCTAACTCCTGAACTCACTTTGCAGAACATCATTACTTGTCCTACATGGACCACGACGACCTCTAGCTGTTCACCCTCCTACTTAGGAATGCTGAGGACCTGATGTCTGAGATGTCCTGCATCCTGGCACCCAGGAGGCAACGTACAGTCTGGGAATCTTATTCTTACCACAGAACCTCCTTTCTGTTCCCCTAACTTAAGAAATCCCCCATCATTCCCCTTCAGCCCAAGCAATCTGTGCCAACCAAGATTCCCATCCGCGCCAGTCCAGATAGGTTTGGCCCATATCCCTCTCAGCCTTTCCTATCCATAAATCTGCCCAAGTGTCTTTCAAATGTTGTTAATGTGCCTGTCTCATCCACTTCCTCTGGCAATAAACAGACCACCCTCTGGGTGAACAAGTTGCCCATTGGTTCCTATTAAACCTTTCCTCTCACCTTAAACCTGTGCCTTCTGGTTGTTGATTGCCCAACCCTGGGGAAAAAGACTGTGTTTTCACCCTAACTGTGCCCCTCATGGTTTTATACCCCTCTGCAAGGTCACCCCTCAGTCTCCTACACTCCAAATAAAATACCAACCTGCCAATTTTTCTCCTGCCTCAATCACTTCCTTGAGTCCCTCTCCATAACTCAGTCCATCGAGTACTGGCAATAACCTGGTAAATCACATCTGCACTTGCTCCAGTCTGTTGGCATATTTTCCACAGCCGAGAGATCAAAACTGTACACAATAGTCCCAAGTATGACCTCCTCAACATCCTGTTGTTAAGGCACCTGCCTTAGCTTCCTCCTCTGGCAGCTAGTTCCACATATATTCCTACCTCTGGGTGAAGAAATTGCTGAATTTGGCGTATACTGTTCAGTTCCCTGCTGGTAGAAACGAGAAGAGAGCATATCCTGGATGGTGAGGGTCCTCAATGATGGATGCTGTTTTCTTGAGGGACCATCTTTTGAAGATGTCCTCAATGGTGGAGAGGCTTGTGTCTGTGAAGGAGCTAGCTGAGTCTTCCACCTCTGCAGCCTCTTGTGATCCTGCACATTGGAGGCTCCATACGAGATGGTGTTATAACCAGTCAGAATGCTCTCCACGGTTCATCTGTATAAATTTAGTCTTTGGTGACATTAAGAAAAAAATCTAAAACTCCCAATGAAGTTCATGTGCCACCTTTGTGATTGCACTGATGTGTTGGGCCCAGGAACATGCAACTGTTCACCCTTTCCACCGCTAATCCCACCAGTGGGTGTTCTCCCAACTTCCTGTTCCTGCAGTCCACTATCAGTTCCTTCATTGTGCAGATGTTTCGTGTGAAGTTGTTGCTGCTATATCTCACCCCTGTATGACCCCTCGTCACCACCTGAGATGCTGCCAACAGCAGTGGTGTTATTGGTGAATTTATGGATGGCATTTGAGCTGTGCTTGGGCACACAGTGCATAGGACTGAGCAATGTGCTAAGCTTGTGTTCCACCACTGACTCCTCATTGAGGACTGGTGGGTGTCCTCTCGACCGCCCTGTCCTGAACTCTGCACTCATTTCCTCAGAACATAGAGCAGTACAGCGCAGTGATGTTGTGCAGAACTTTTAATCTGTTCCACAATCAATCTAACGCTTCCAATCCTAGAGAGTCCATAACCCCCCATTTTCTTTCATTTCATCCATGTGCCTACCTAACAGTCTCTGAAGTGTCCCTAATGTATCTTCCTGGTTGTGCATTCCACACACCCATCATTCTGTGTGTTTTTAAAAAAAAACACTACCTCTGACATCTCCCTATACTTTCCACCAGTCACTTAAAATTGTGCCCTCTTGTATTAGTCATTTCCACCCTGGGGAAAAAGGTCCTGGCCGTCTACTCCATCTATGCCTCTTGTCATCTTGTACACCTCTACCAAGTCACCTCTCATCTTCCATCACTCCAAAGAAAAAGACCTTGTTCACTCATCCTCTCCTTGGTCTTGCTTCCAAATTAGTTCTCTGATGGTTCCCAGCAACAACAGAGGCTAAAGAGAGTGGTGAACATGTCGGTCTATCACCAGCAAAGTCCTCCCCACCACTGAGCACACTTACAAGGAGCACTGCCACAAAAAGACGGCTTCTATCATCAAGTTCCCACCGACCAGACCATACTCTCCTTGTCCATGCCACCTGCAGGAGGGACAGGAGCCTTGGGATCCCACAGCACCAGGTTCAGGAGCAGTTATTACCCTGCACCCACCCAGCTCCGAACCAGCGTGGATAACGTCACTGATCACCACTCAACCTACAGCACTCTCTTCTTGCAACGCATGTCCTCATTAGTTTTGCACATTACTTGTTAGTCTTTGTTTATGTATATTTTTTCTATAAATTCTTTTGTATTCTTTTTCCTGTGAATGCCTGCAATAAATGAATCTCAAAGTAGTATATGGTGACATATATGTACTTTGATTTGGAAGGGGGGGCTTGAACTGCTCAGGGTGTGTAACAGCTTCTCTGTCCACCCCCACCCCAGGACTCACTGGGAGGCACAGCTCACAGTGTAATGATCACCAACATCGCGCCGGAAATCAAGCACTACTTCAACACTCTGACCGCTCTCAACTTTGCCGCCAAGTCCAAGCTGATCATCAACCACCCCTTCACCCGTGAAACCATCCAGCCTATCGGTGAGTGTCAGAGGAATTGGCGTGTTAAAGCTGCACCCTGAATCTGGCTGTCACATGGGACCCAGTCACCCTCTGCGTCACAGACCGACCACGACTACACACAGAGTCTCTTGTACTGCAGTGGTGAGCTTCTGGAAGGTCACTTTATTCAGAGACACAACAGATCCTGAAGATACTGGAAATCTTGAGCAACGAGAGGTTGTACCTGCACTTTTGGAAAACATTAGGTGCCCCGGGGCTGGGGATATACCCCAGGTTATTATGGGAAGCGAGTGAAGAGATTGTTATATCCTTGCCGATGATCTTTGTGTCCTCACTAGCCACAGAAGAAAGAACAGATGATCAAAGGAGGGCAAATGTTATTCCTTTGTTCAAGAAAGGCAATAGGGATAGCCCTGGGAATTATAGACCAGTGAGTCTTATTCAGGGTGGGTAAATTATTGGAGAAGAGTCTTAGAGACATGATTTACAGGCATTTGGAGAAACATGCTCTGATGAAGGATGGTCAACTATGAGATGCAACCAATTCCTCCCAAGCCTGATCGAATGTGACAAAGCACACTGATAAATGCAGAGCAAAACATTTGGAAGGGTTAAGTTCATGAGTTTCAGGGTACAGAAATGAGTGCAGTTGCTCTTTCTGAAGAGAAGGTGTTTGGGAAGCTGAAAGATCTGTGTATCGACAAGTCACCTGGACCAGATGGTCTACACCGCAGGGTTCTGAAAGAGGTGGTTGAAGAGATTGTGGAGGCATTAGTAATGATCTTTCAAGAATCACTGGATTCTGGAGTGGTTCCAGAGAAGTGGAAAATTGCAGATGTCACTCTACTCTTTAAGAAGGGAGGGAGGCAGAAGAAAAGAAATTACAGGCCAATTCGCCGGACCTCAGTGATTGGGGAGATGTTGGAGCCTATTGTTAAGAATGTGGTTTCAGGATACTTGGACACACATGATACAATAGGCCAAAGTCATCATGGTTTCCTTAAGGGGAAATCTTGCCTGACAAACCTGTTGCAATTCTTTGAGAAAATGACAGGAAGGATAGCCAAAGGAGAGTGAGTGGGTGTTGTTTATTTGGATTTTCAGAAGGCCTTTGACAAGATGCCATACATAAGCCTGCTTAAGAAGTTAAGAGCCCATGGAATGATCGGAAAGACACTAGCATGGATAGAAGATTGGTAAGAGGTAAAGAGTGGGAATAAAGGGAGCCTTTTCTTGTTTGGCTGCTGGTGACTAGTGGTGTTCTGCAGAGGTCGACATTGGGATTGCTTTTTATGTTATATATCAATGACTTGGATGACAAAATGGATGGCTGGCTTACTTTATCGATGATAGATAAGCGTAGGGAGTCTGCAGAAGGACTTGGATTAAGGGAGCGGGCAAAGAAGTAGCAGCTGAAATATAGTGTAGGCAAGTGTACGTATGCTCTTGCACGTTTGTGGAAGGAATAAAGGTGTAGACTATTTTCTAAGTCGGGAGAAAATTTAGAAATCAGTGGGGCAAAGGGACATGACAGTCCTCGTGCAGGATTCCCTAAAGGTTAACTTGCAGTGGTAAGGAAGGCAAATCAAGTGTTCACATTATTTTGAGAGGACCAGAATACAAAAGCAAGACTGTAATGCTGAGGCTTCATACGGTGCCTATCAAAAGTATTCACCACCCCACTCCCCCCCACAGAAAAAACTCTTTCGTACCAATGTAAAACCAAATTTCTACAAATTCGTCTAAATTTATTACATTATTAAACACAATAATTGATTGCATAATTACTCACCGACCAAGTCGTTATTTAGCAGATGCACCTTTGGCAGCAGTTACATCCTTGAGTCTGTGTGGATAGGTCTCGATCAGCTTTGCACATCTGGACACTGCAATATTTTCCCATTCTTTGCACAACTGCTCAAGCTCTGTCAGATTGCACGGGGATTGTAAGTGAACAGCACTTTTCAAGTCCAGCCACAAATTCTCAGTTGAATTGAGTTCTGGACTCTGACTCGGCCACTCCAGGACAATAATTTTGCAGTTTTTAAGCCACTTCTGTGTAGCTTTGGCTTTATGCTGGGGGTCACTGTCTCGCTAGAAAACAAATCTTTCTCCCAAGTCGCAGTTCCCTTGCAGACTGTATCAGGTTTTCCTCCAGGATTTCCCTGTACTTTGCTGCATTCATCTTGCCCTCTACCTTCACAAGCCTTCCAGGGCCTGCTGCGGTGAAGCATCCCCACAGCAGCCACTACCATGCTTCATGGTAGGGATGGTTGGCTTATGTCAAATGTAGTGTTAGTCTGATGGTCAAAGAACACAATTTTGGTTTCATCAGACCATAGAACCTTCTTCCAGCTGACTTCAGAGTCTCCCACATCTTCTGTCGATCTCTAGCCAAGATTTCATTTGTGCTGTTTTTTTTTCAACAGTGGCTTTCTCTTGGCCTCTGTCCTATAAAGCTGTGACTGGTGAAGCACCCGGGCAACAGTTGTTGTGTGTGCAGTCTCTCCCATCTCAGCCACTGAAGCTTGTAACTCCTCCAGAGTTGTCATAGGTCTCGAGGTGGCCTCCCTCACTAGCCCCCATCTTGCACGGTCACTCAGTTTTTGAGGGTGGCCTGCTCCAGGCAGATTTACAGCTGTGCCATATTCTTCCCATTTGTTGATGATTGACTTTACTGCAATCCAAGGGCTATTCAGTGACTTGGAAATTTTCTTGTATCCACCTCTTGACTTGTGCTTTTCAATAACCTTTTTGTGGAGTTTTCTTTTTTTTTTCCTTCATGGTGTAGTTTTTGCCAGGATACTGACTCGCCAACAGTTGGACCTTCCAGATGCAGGTGTATTTTTACTACAGTCAATTGAAACACCTTGACTGCACATGGTGATCTCCATTTAACTAATTGTTGTTCGTTCATCGTCGATGAGGACCTCGACACCGTTATGATGATGGTGTCGAGACTAGCGCATGATTTGGATTTAAGTGAGGGAGAGTTGCGCAGCGTCAGCCTCACTCTCTCTTCCCAATTCCCATCTGGATCCAGCGGCAAGATAGAGTCGAGACAGCTGGAGATGGGACTAGGCGCAGTGGATGACCAGGACGTCTTCTGTGTCTTGTCCTGCTCTACACGTTCCACGACGCTTGCAGAGACCGCCTTCTTGACCGTTGGACCTTCCATTGGTCTCGTCCGCTCAATCCACCGGAGTCTGTCTTCACATGCTGGGATAGACAACTCCCTATCACACCGAGGGTTTGAGACCCATCGGCTGCCCTCACCTGGTTTAGCCGGCTTGTCGAGGCCGTTGCCCGGGGTGTGGCCGCTGTCGCATGCGAACAGCTACGGGGAGCCACAGGTGAGAGCTGAGTGCCAGGTGGGGACCAAAGGTGAACTAACCGCCTTGAAACGGACGTGACATGTTCCCCCACCAGAGGTGCTACCCCTCCCTGACACCCCATACATCCCAATTTAACTAATTATGTGACTACGAAAACCAATTGGCTGCACCAGTGATGCTTTGGTGTGTCATATTAAAGGGGTGAATACTTATGCAATCAATTATTTTGTGTTTTATACTTCTAATTGGTTTTCACTTTGACATGAAACAGTTTTTTTGTTGATCAGTATTAAAAAAATGTTAATTAAATACACGTGATTTAATATTGTAAAACGATAAAATATAAAAACTTCCGGGGGGGGGGTGGAGTGAATACTTTTTATAGACACTAAGTCACTGGTCAGACCATGCTTGAAGAATTGTGCATTGGAGAGGGTCCAGAGGATGTTCACGAGAATGATCCTGGGATTGAAAGGGTTAACATACGAGTTGCGTTTGATGGCTCTGGACCTGTAGTCACTGAGTTTAGAATAATGATGGGGAGAGTTCTGATTGAAACCTATCAAACATTGAAAGGCCTAGACTGAATAGATATAGAGATGATCCCTATACTGGGGGAGTCTACGACCAGAGAATAGAGGGGTGCCTCTTCAGAACAGAGATGAGGAAGAATTTCTTCAGCCGGGGGTGGTGAATCTGTGGAATTCATTGCCACAGACAGCAATGGAGGTCAAGTCATTGGGTATATTGAAAGTGGAGGTTCATAGGCTCTTGGTTAGTCAGGGTGTCAAATGTCATGGGGAGAAGGCAGGAGGGTGGAGTTGAGAAGGAGAATAAATCAGCCACATTGGAGTGGCAGAGTGGACTCGATGGGCCAAATGGCCTAATTGTTTTATAAGATCATCAGTGCAAAGATAGCACAGAGCCTGTTTCCGGTTGGGGGGGGTGCGGGGTGCTAAAAAAACATAGGGCAGCAGTTTAAGATCGGAAGACAGTGACTTAAAAGGACCATCAGTGGCAACTTCTTCATGCAGAGGGTGGTGTGTATTTGGAATGAGTTGCCAGAAACAGTGGTTGAGGTGGCCACCCTGGCGATGTTTAAACGTTTCCGGGTAAGTATATGGATAGGTGTGGTTTAGAGGGCTGTGGGCAGGTGGGAAAGGGCCTGTTTGGTGCTGTTTAACTCAATCCATGACTTGTTCTTCATTGCAATTCTTCCCTCTCTTCAAGGCGTGCGTCCTCTGAAACGACATCAGCAGGCGGACCCTTCAGAAGAGGCTGCCAAGGTCTTCAAACCGGATGATTCGGAAAATGCTGGTGGATCTGGAGGACTACCCTTGAGGTGTGTGGAGGGGACAGAATGGGTGCCATGTGGAGTGTACGGATAAAGCATGACATTGTCTGCTTCTGTGGTACCAGAAATGGGTTCCACCGTTCATTCTGAAAGAAACGTGCTGGACTTGCAGATACAGTCACGCATCAGGGAAACTGGCCCTTCCAATCGGTCCCTGCTGACCCACTTCCCTATCCGAACTAGTCCCATGTTTACCCATATCCCTCAACCTTTCCCTTTGAGAACTGCAGAGCACAGGTTGAAAATGAGGGGACCTGGGGGCAACTGTTTCACCCAGGGAGTGTTCTATTTATGGAACATGCTGCAGGAAGTGGCTGTGACAGGTGCATTAACTGTGGATGGGAAAGGGTTCGAGAGTTAGGGGGCAAACTCAAGCAGTTGGGATTGGCTCAAACGGGGATCTGGGGCCGCACAATTCCAACATAAAGACAGGGGGATGCCAGGTTTGAAGCATGGTGTCTGTGTGCAAGAGAATCAGCAGCAGTCAGAGTTCCTGTCTCCCCCACCTGGCCTAAGGCAAGAGATGATTTGTTCATTTGTGGGTTGAGATGGTCTAAGGAACGGAAGAACACATTTACAGTGTATGATGGACGATCAAAAGAAATCAGGACTGCGGCCAACTGTGGCAGATATGTTGTAGACATCACTAAGTCATGGCTAAACATTATAGCTGGGAGCTTAATGTGCAAGAGGTCGCATTGTATTGATAGGATAGGCAGGAAGGCAGAGGAGGTGGTGTTGCTCTGTTGGTGAAAATACAAATCATTAGTAGGAGGTGACATGGGGTCAGAAGGTGTTGAATCAGTGCAGATAGAGCTAGAGAACTGAAAGACCCTGATGGGAGTTGTATACAGACCCCTGAACAGTAGGATGTAGCATACAAATTACAATGGGAGATAAAATATGCATGCCAAAAGGGCAATGTTACAATAGTCATGGGGGTTTCAATATGTAGGTAGATTTGGAAAATGAGGTTGGTGCTCGATTATAGGAGGGGAAATTTCTAGAGTGCCTACGAGATGGCTTTTTAAAGCAGTTCGTGGTTGAGCCCACTAGGGGATCAGTTATTCTGGATTGGGTGTTGTGCAATGAACTGGAATTAATTAGCAAGCTGAAGGTAAAAGAACCCTTGGGGGCAAGTGATTATAATATGATAGAATTCACCCTGAAATTTGAGAAGGAGAAGCTAAAGTCAGATGTATCAGTATTACAGTGGAGTAAGGGGAATTACAGAGACATCAGAAAGGAGCTGGCCAGAATTGATTGGAAAACAACACTGGCAGGGATGATGGCAGAGTAGCAATGGCTGGAATTTCTGGAAGCAATTTGGAAGGCACAGGGTATATACATCCCAAAGAGGTAGAAGTATTCTAAAGGAAAAATGACACAACCATGGCTAACAAGAGAAGTCAAAGCCAACATAAAAGCCAAAGAGAGGGCATATAATAGAGAAAAGATTAGTGGGAAGTTGGAGGATTAGGAAGCTTTTAAAAACCAACAGAAGGCAACCAAAAAAGTCATTAAAGAGGTAAAGATGGAATACAAAAGTAAGCTAGCCAATAATGTTAAAGAGGACACCAAAAGATTCTTCAGATACATAAAGTGTAAACTGTTAGGATGAATAGTGGACCACTAGAAAATGACGCTGGAGAAGTAGTGATTGGATATCATGAAATGGTGGATGAACTGAACTGACGAAGGGTCTCGGCCTGAAATGTCGACTGCACCTCTTCCTAGAGATGCTGCCTGGCCTGCTGCGTTCACCAGCAACTTTTATGTGTGTTGCTTGAATTTCCAGCATCTGCAGAATTCCTGTTGCTTGCGATGAACTGAATAAGTAGTTTGCATCAGTCTTCACTGTGGAAGACACTAGCAGTATGGTAGAAGTTCAGGGGGCATGACGTATGTGAAGTTACCATAACTAGACAGAAGGTTCTTGGGAAACTGAAAGGTCTGAAGGTAGATAAGTCACCTGGACCAGATGGTATACACCCAGAGTTCTGAAAGAGGTGGCTGAAGAGATCGTGGAGGCATTAGTAATGATCTTTCAAGAAGCACTAGAATCTGGAATGCTTCCAGAAGACTGGAAAATTGCAAATGTCACTCCACTCTTCAAGAAGAGAAAAGGCAGAAGAAATTATAAGCCAATTAGTCTGAAATCAATGGTTAGGAATATGTTGGAGTCTATTATTAAGGATGAGGCCTTGGGGTACTCGGAGACATGTGATAAAATAGCCCATTGTCAGCATGGTTTCCTCGAGGGAAAATCTTGCCTGAGAAATCTGGTGGAATTCATTGAAGAAATTACAAGCAGGATAGATAGGAGAGTCGGTAGATGTGGTGTACTTAGATTTTCAGAAGGCCTTTGACAAGGTGCCACCCATGAGGCTGCTTAACAACTATGAACCAATGGTATTACAGAAAAGATTCTAGCATGAGTAAAGCGGTGGCTGATTGGCAGGATGAAAAGAGTGGGAATAAAGGGAGCCTTTTCTGGCTGGCTGCCAGTGATTAGCTGTGTCCCACAGGGGTCTGTGTTGTGACCGATTCTTTTTACCATATGTATGTCAATGATTTGGATGGTGCCAATGATGGCTTTGTTGAAAAATTTGCAGATGATATTAAGATAGGTGGAGGGACAGGTAGTTTTGAGGAAGTAGAGAGGCCACAGAAGAACTTGGGCAGATTAGGAGAATGGGCAAAGAAATGGCAGATGGGATATGGTCATGCACTTTGTTAGAAGAAATGAAAGAGTTAACTATTTTCTAAATGGAGAGAAAACAAAAAAAAAATACTTTGGAGCAAAGGGACTTGGGAATCATTGTGCAGGATTCCCTCAAGGTTAATTTGCAGGCTGAGTTTGTGGTGTGGAAGGCAAATGCAATGGTAGCATTCGTTTCAGGAGGACTAGAATATAAAAGCAAGGATGTAATGTTGAAACTTTATAAAGCACTGGTGAAGCCTCACTTAGAGTATTGTAAGCAGATTTGAACTCCTTCTCTTAGAAAGGATGTGCTGAAACTGGAGAGGATTCAAAGATTCATGAAAAAGATTGCAGGATTGAATGGTTTGTCAAGTGAAAAGTGTTTAATGGCTCAGGGCCTGTATTCACTGGAATTCAGAGAATGACTGGTGACCTCATTGAAACCTATGGAACGGTGAAAGACCTTGATTAGATGGATGTGAAGAGGATGTTTCCTATAATGGGAGAGTCTAAGACCACAGGACACAGCCTCAGAATTGAGGCATGTCCTTTCAGAACAGAGATGAGGAGGAATTTCTTTAGCCAGAGAATGGTGAATCTGTGGAATTCTTTGCCACAGGCAGCTGTGGAGGCCAGGTCTTTATGTATAGTTAAGGCAGTGGTTGATAGATCCTTGATTGGACAGGGCAGGGGAAGGCAAGAGATTGAAGCTGAGAGGAAAATTGGATCAGCCACGATTAAATGGCAAAGCAGAGTTGATGGGCCAAATGGCCTAATTCTGCTCCTATATCTTGTGGTCTAAGTTGGCTATTCTCATTGCTTACGTCTGTATTTTGTCCCTGTCTTGTCATGCCCACCCTCCAAACTGAAGTTAAAAGGAAATATCTGAGAATTGTGCCACTTCAGACACATATGCCCTTGTAATAATTTGGATCATATGTGTGTGCAGATACAGGACTTGCACATAAGATAAAAATACATGGAGATGGGGAAATGTTATTCGCATGGATAGAGGGTTGGTTCGCCAACAGAAGATTGGGAGTTGGGTGTCTCTGGCAGTTGAGTGGTGAGCAGAGTACAGTTGGGGTCACTGCAAATATTTATCATCTACATTAAACATTTGGTAGTATAGACAGGGTGCAGCATATCCAAGTTTACTGATGACACTAAACTGAGTAGAAAAGCAAGTTGTACAGAGGATATGCAAAGTCTGCAGAGAGATATTGAAAGGTTAAGTGAATGGGCAAAGGTTTGGCAGATGGAGTACAATGTTGATAAATAAGTCATCCACTTGGGAAGAAAAAAAATAGAAGATCAGCTTCTTATTCAAATAGAGAGCCTTGGGAATGTTTGTGCTTGAATTGAAAAGATTGGTCTGCTGATACAACCGTTTATCAAGAAGGCAAATGGAAGGTTGTCCTTCAGAGAACAAGGGATAAATTTCAGAGTAGGGAGGGTGAGGCTGCACCACAAGTACTGGTCTTAACTTGAGAAAAGGTACACTGGCTACGGCCGTTGCAGAGGAGTTTCACCGGATTGATTCCAGAGGTGAGGGATTCTACCCTGTGAGGAGAGATTGAGTCACCTGGGACTGTACTGTCCCAGTATAGTACAGAATTCAAAAGAATGAGAGGGGATCTTCTAGAAACATATAACATTCTGAAAGAGATGGATAAGATAGAGGCAGGAAAGTTGACTAGAAGAAGGGGACATAGCCTCAAGATTTGGGGGGTGGGGAGTAGATTTCTGACGGGGATGAGGAGGAACTGCATTTTTTCGAGAGTGTCGCATGTTTCAATGTAGGTGTGACCATTAAAGCAAATCTTCAGTGAATCTGCGGAATTTTCTGCCCAGGAAAGCAGTAGAAGCTACCTCATTAAATATATCAAAGATACAGTCAGATTTTTGCATAGCATGAGAATTAGGAAAAAAAGGACTCTGGTATGTTTTGTAACTCCTGAAATTAATTGAAAGAAAAACACTGAGCGGGGGGATGAGTGTGTACTTTGCTTTTCACCACCACCCAGGTCATGTTCCCTCTCAGTGCTGCCATCAGGGAGAAGGCAGAGGAGCCTCGGGTCCCAGTTCACCAGGTTCGGGAACAGTTATCACCCCTCACCCATCAGGCTCTCAAACCAGAGGGCATAACTTCACTCACTGCATCACTGAACTGTTCCCACAATGTATGGACTCACTTTAAGGACTCTTCATTTCATGTTCTTAATAGTTATTACTGCTATATTATTATTATTGTTATGGTTTGCTATTTCTTTCAGTTTGTTGTCTTTTGTACACTGGTTGTTAATGAGGTACGTGCTTATGATACCATGGCATAATGACTTGTGTCATTGATGTACTTCAAAGCTCAAAGTACCGAATTTATCAAAGTACGTATTCTTTGCACAACCTTGAGATTCGTCTCCTTAGAGGCAGCCACAAAACAAAGAAACTCAATAAAACCCAACAGAACAAATGAACACAGTTGAACACCCAGTGAACAGAGGGGGGAAAAAAACTAAATTGTGCAAACAATAAAAGTAAGCAAATAGCATTCAGAACTGAGTTCACAAAAGTGAGTCTGCAACCAATCCAGAGGCCCACAGCTTCAGGTCAGTGCGGTTCAGTCCCTCTCAACCGTTCCCCCCCCCACCCCGAACACTGCTGTAGCATCATCCAGTAACTTTCTGAATCTGCCTTCCGTTTACTTTATTGCAAGGAATGTGGCATACAAATGATCTGAAATCCATCCACCAGGTTGTAGTTGTCTCAGTCAATAACAACCCCACAATACTGACCCTCCCTGTTTTTACCACTTACAAGCCCAACGTGGCTTGTCGGTTATTGTATTTCACCATTACAAATGTCTATTGCTAGTTTTCACATTGTAAATCTCAAGGCTTGTGTCACTGTCATCATCAGATTTTTCATCAGCATACAGATTAGAGCTCTTTTTGAAACTGCAACTTGACTTTTAGCTTTTTCTCTTCCCTATGTTGTCCATTTATCTTTATCCACCTGACACATGCTTTGTATGTGTCCAATTACACTCGCAAAACTAGCACTCATTTCTCAGTGACTATTTCCTTTGTTTCATTATCTTTTGTGCAATCAAACATGTCCAGCTTTCTGATGTAACCAGCCATTTCTGCTTTTTATTTATTATTATCACCTGGTACTCACTGTTGATGAACCCGTGAATTTTGTATGGTTTCTGCTTTATTTTTAATCAAATGTCTTGCTGTGCTTATGAAGGGGGTGGGGAGGAATGTGCTGCACTTTTTAAATTTGAACATCTTTCTCCCCTTTGTGAAGAAAAGACATGCTGCACTTCAACGGGTAGGTCGTTGTCTCAGGCTCATCACCACTGTTACGATTTGTAACTCCAAACCATAAAACTAATTGAAAGAAAAACACAGGAGCCCAGGGGTAAACTTATTTACGTAGTTTCTTTACTATAGTGAGGTGCGGACCATAGAAACTACAGCACAGAAACAGGCCCTTTGGCCCTTCTTGGCTGTGCTGAACCATTTTCTGCCTAGTCCCACTGACCTGCACACGGACCATATCCCTCCATACACCTCCCATCCATGTATCTGTCCAATTTATTCTTAAATGTTAAAAAAGAACCCGCATTTACCACCTCGTCTGGCAGCTCATTCCATACTCCCACCACTCTCTGTGTGAAGAGGCCCCCCCTAATGTTCCTTTAAACTTTTACCCCCTCACCCTAAACCCATGTCCTCTGGTTGTTTTCTCCCCTTGCCTCAGTGGAAAAAGCCTGCTTGCATTCACTCTGTCTATACCCATCATAATTTTATATACCTCTATCAAATCTTCCCTCATTCTTCTACGCTCCAGGGAATAAAGTCCTAACCTATTCAACCTTTCTCTGTAACTGAGTTTCTCAAGTCCCGGCAACATCCTTGTAAACCTTCTCTGCACTCTTTCAACTTTATTTATATCCTTCCTGTAATTTGGTGACCAAAACTGAACATAATACTCCAGATTCGGCCTCACCAATGCCTTATACAACCTCATCATAACATTCCAGCTCTTATACTCAATACTTTGATTAATAAAGACCAATGTACCAAAAGCTCTCTTTACGACCCTATCTATCTGTGACGCCACTTTTAGGGAATTTTGTATCTGTATTCCCAGATCCCTCTGTTCTACTGCACTCCTCAGTGCCTTACCATTAACCCTGTATGTTCTACCTTGGTTTGTCCTTCCAATGTGCAATACCTCCCACTTGTCAGTATTAAACTCCATCTGCCCTTTTTCAGCCCATTTTTCCAGCTGGTCCAAGTCCCTCTGCAGGCTCTGAAAATCTTCCTCACTGTCTACTACACCTCCAATCTTTGTATCATCAGCAAATTTGCTGATCCAATTTACCACATTATCATCCAGATCATTGATATAGATGACAAATAACAATGGACCCAGCAGTGATCCCTGTGGCACACCACTAGTCACAGGCCTCCACTTGGAGAAGCAATTCTCTACTACCACTCTTTGGCTTCTTCCATTGAGCCAATGTCTAATCCAATTTACCACCTCTCCATGTATACCAAGCGACTGAATTTTCCTAACTAACCTCCCATGCGGGACGTATGACATGGTGACATAATAACGTATGCCATTCACATACTTTTACATAGAACCCATAATGTATTATGAAAACAAAGTATGCTCAATCAAATGATATTTACAATATTACTCGAATATCACTGAAAAACACAACAGGCTCCACTCCAATTTGCCTACCGTCACAACAGGTCAACAGCGGATGCCATTTCATTGGCTCTTCACCTGGACAGTGAAGATGTTTACATCAGATTTCTTCAAAAACTAGAACAGAATCATCCCCTCAAATCTAATCAATAATCTCCAAGATTATCTCCTTGTGCAACTGGATCATTGATTTCCTCACTTGTAGACCCTGGTTAGTTTGAAATGGCAACAACATCCCCTCCACAATCACCATCAGCACCTTGAGTCTATGTGCTCTACTCACTTTACACTTCTGTCTGTGAGGCTAAGCACAGCTCCAGTGCTGACGACATCACTGTGATTGGCCGAATCAAAGGTGGTGACAAATCAGTATATAAGAGGGAGATTGAAAATTTGGTTGAGTCGAGCCACAACAACAGCCTCTCACTCAATGCCAAATACCCCTTTCATCTAGGCCATGCTCTCTTCTCATTACTACTATCAGGCAGGAGGTATAGAAACCTTGGGTCCCACCCTGCTCCACCAGTATCAGGAACAAATATGCTACAACCATCAAGCTGCTGAACTAGTATGGAGAACTTCCCTGACTTCAACTTTGAACTGTCTCCATAACCTAAGAATAGTGAAGGCATCCGTTAGTCTTGCGAGACCATGGATCTGCGCCTGGAAAGTCTTCACTCTCCAGGGCACAGGCCTGGGCAAGGTTTTATGGAAGACCAGCAGTTGCCCATGCTGCAAGTCTCCCCTCTCCACGACACCAATGTTGTCCAAGGGAAGGGCATTAGGACCCATACAGCTTGGCACTGGTGTCGTCGCAGAGCAATGTGTGGTTAAGTGCCTTGCTCAAGGACACAACATGTTGCCTCGGCTGGGGCTCGAACTCACAACCTTCAGGTCGCTAGTCCAATGCCTTAACCACTTGGCCACGTCCATAACGTCCAGACTCACTTTCAAGTAGTCTACAACTGATGTTCCTGATATTTATTGCTAATTTATAATTGTTTTTTCTCTTTTTTGCATTTGCACAATTTGTCTTTTGCACATCAGCAATTTGCCAGTCTTTGCTATATACAGCTTTTCATAATTTCTAATGCATTTCTTTATTTTTCCTGTAATTGCCTGCAAGGAAATAAATCTCAGGGTAGTATATATAACATACAGTTTACGTACTTTGATAACAACTTTACTTTGAGTTTGAAGGTAGGTGGAGCTGAGTCCTCGACCAGGATGATAACTAGACCTGCTCTTTCCCCACCCGCTGATGTCTGGCAGCCCACTGCTGAAACCAGGCGAACTGAACAGTGAGGCGTTCGGGCCAGATGTGATGGAGCGTCTGTCAAAGCTGGAGAACCTGCTGCGGACACAGGGTCGGAGCGGCCTGCCCCTGCTGGGCACACCCAAGGCCGAGAGGCAGGAACTTCTCAGGAAGCTGGAGGAGAGCCGGCGTCAGATCCAGGTACACAGGGGAGGGGACGGGGTGATGTCAGCCCGGGGTCAGATCCGGGTACACAGGGGAAGGGACGGGGTGACGTCAGCCCGGGGTCAGATCCGGGTACACAGGGGAAGGGACGGGGTGACGTCAGCCCGGGGTCAGATCCGGGTACACAGGGGAAGGGACGGGGTGACGTCAGCCCGGGGTCAGATCCGGGTACACAGGGGAAGGGACGGGGTGACGTCAGCCCGGGGTCAGATCCGGGTACACAGGGGAAGGGACGGGGTGACGTCAGCCCGGGGTCAGATCCGGGTACACAGGGGAGGGGACGGGGTGACGTCAGGCCGGGGTCTCGGTGCACAGGGGAGGGGACGGGGTGATGTCAGGCCAGGATTCCTGCTCCCCATCACAGCACAGTGATCACTGGAGTGGAGTGGGGTGGAGAGGGAGGGAACTGGGGAGATGGACACAATATTATTTCGATGCTGCAAATATACAGCAACACAGCCTCAACAGGTCAGGCAGTATCTACAGAGGGACAAAAACATCCTATGTTTTGGGCAAAGACCTTTCATCGGGGGTGTGGTTGGAGGGAGAGGGGAGAATTTGGCAATTTTCCTGTTCCTTATCTTGCCTAGTGGCCCCTGGGTTAGAGATAGGGGAATCCTTGTACGCTGAGGGAACTGGATGTCAGAGACCCCATCTGACTACACAATACTCTTTCTCTCCCCCCCCCCCCCGTGTGTGTGTGTGTGTGTACACCCAGCTCCTGGAGCGGAGGCAGCAAGAACTCGAGAAGGTCATCAGTGCACAAGAAACCACGGGGATTGGAGACGGCCTCCTTCCCTCTGGCAAGGACCCCATCCTGCATAAGAGCTCAGTGGCTAAGAAAAGGAACCAAGCCATCGTCACCCCTTTACAGCGTATGTTGCGTGGGTGAGGGGTCCAGGAGGGAGGGAGACCGATGCATGGGCCTGCCCTTGTACCTCCTCCCTCTGTCCATCAGCCTATATCTACACCCTCTAAACCCTGCTCCCTTCTCTGCCCCCATTCTGTCATCAGCCCCCCTTCCCTCCTTCGTCCAACTCCCTTGACTCTCCCCCCCACCCCCTCATTGTTCCTCCAACCCCCACCCTTCCCCTGCCGTGTTCACCCTGACGGTTGTGTGTGTCTCTGCTCTCTTGCAGGCATAGACAATACTGAGTGTCTCCAAACCGGGGACGTGCTGGTGCTGAAGCACAAGGTGAGACAGAGGGAGGGGTGGAGGGTAGGGGTTGGAGGGGTGGGTGTGGGAGAGGAGGGGTTAGTACCACCCACCAAGGAGAGAGAGGCTGTCTTGTGTTCAACCAGGTCAGGTCACTCTGTGTACTCAGGGCCACACTGTTGATGGATGAGATGGAGATGAAAGTGTTAACTCCGGGCGTCTCCTTCAAAGCTGCCCTCTCAGGGACACCCTCAATGAGAGTGTGGCTGAGGGGATGAGAGAGAGACTGTTATCCAACTGAAGTCTCCACGCCACCTCTCTCTCCCACCTCCTCCTCTGCTGCCTGCAGAGGGGCAGGTAACTGAGAGGTGAGAAGTACGAACCTGACCAGTTCTTCCCTTCCTCTCTGTGCCGGACCCCAGGGAGGGCAGGCTGATGTGGGGACTGTGTGTGAGTGAGGGGTGACCGGTGTCTGCCCTCACCTCACTTCCACTTGGGACCCTGTGGATGAGGGAAGTGTGTTGGAGTGGTGAGTGGGTGCTGACTCCAACCCCTGTCTCTCCTCCACCTCCAGGACAATGCGAAGGAGGAGCAGGGGGGTGGTGCAGAGCTGCTGCTGGATGTACAACTTGCTGAACAGCAGAAGGAGCAGATCCTGGCCTTGTTGAACGAGGGCTCCCTCCGCCAGCTCAAGACCTTGCAGAGGGTGGGAGACAAGACCGCTCAGCTCATCCTTGGCTGGAGAGAGCGCCATGGTCCATACTCGCAGGTACAGGCTGGGGGGTGGGATTTCATACAGCTCTCACGGTGTGAGAAGCAGGTGGGACAGTCCGCATCACAGGTACATGGGGTAGACTGCTGTAGGTGGTTCCATAGAAACATCAAGACATAGAAAACCAGCAGCACAATACAGGCCCTTCGGCCCCAATGCTGTTCCGAACATGTCCTTACCCTAGAAATTACCTGGGATTACCCACAGCCCTCTACTTTTCTAAGCTACATGTACCTATCCAGGAGTCTCTTAAAAGACCCTAAAGACCACCATTGCCGGCAGCCCATTCCACGCACTCGCCACTCTCTGCGTTTTTAAAAAAAAAACAACTTACCCTGACATCTCCTCTGTACCTACTTCTGCACCTTAAAACTGTGCCCTCTCGTGTTAGCCATTTCAGCCCCGTGAAAAAGCCTCTGACGACCCACACAATCAATGCCTCTCATCATCTTATACACCTCTGTCAGGTCACCTCTCATCCTCTGTCGCTCCAAGGAGAAAAGCCCAAGTTCACTCAACCTATTCTCATAAGGCATGCTCCTCAACCCAGGCAACATCCTTGTAAATCTCCTCTGCACTCTTTCTATAGTTTCCTTATCCTTCCTGTAGTGAGGCGACCAGAACTGAGCACAGTACTCCAAGTGGGGTCTGACCAGGGTCCTATATAGCTGCAACATTACCTGTCAGCTCTTGAACTCAATCCACAGTTGATGAAGGCTAATGTGCAGCATCTTTGAGTGTCCTATGGACTTGGACCCCAACATCCACACTGTCAAGAGTCTTATCATTAATACTATATTCTGCTATCATATTTGACCTACCAAAATGAACCACCTCACACTTATCTGGGTTGAACTCCTTCTGTCACTTCTCAGCCCAGTTTTGCATCCTAACAATGTTCCACTGTAACCTCTGACAGCCCTCCACACTATCCACAAACCCCCAACCTTTGTGTCATCAGCAGATTTACTAATCCATCCCTCCACTTCCTCATTCAGGTCATTTATAAAAATCACAATGCATAGGGGTCCCAGAACAGATCCCTGAGGCACACCACTGGTCACCGACCTCCATTCAGAATATGACCCGTCTACAACCACTCTTTGCCTTCCGTGGGCAAGCCAGTTCTGGATCCACAAAGCAAGGTCCCCTTGGATCCCATGCCTCCTTACTTTCTCAATAAGCCTTGCATGGGGTACCTTATCAAATGCCTTGCTGAAATCCATATACACTACATCTACTGCTACCAAGTTCCTGCCTGATAGCTTCATATTTCCCCTTTCTCCAATTAAATGCTTTCCTAACTTGTCTGTCCCTATCCCTCTCCAATGCTATGGTAAAGGAAATAGAATTGTGATTACTATCTCCAAAATTCTCTCCCACTGAAAGACCTTACACCTGACCAGGTTCCTTCCTGAACACACCTAACAAACTCCACCCCATCTAAACTCCTTGCTCTAGGGAGATGCCAATCAATATTGGGGAAATTAAAATCTCCCATCATGACAACCCTGTTATTATTGCACCATTCTAGAATCTGTCACCCTATCTGCTCCGTGAAGTCCCTGTAACTATATAAAAAAAAGCACCCAGTAGAGTTATTGACCCCTTCCTGTTTCTAACTTCCACCCACAGAGACTCAGTAGACAGTCCATCTATGACTTCCTCCTTTCTGCAGCCGTGACGCTCTCTGATCAGCAGTGTCACGCTCCCACCTCTTTTGCCTCCCTCCCTGTCCTTTCTGAAACATCTAAATCCTGGCACTTGAAGTAACCATTTCTGCCCCCGAGCAATCCAAGTCTCTGTAAAGGCCACAACATCATAGCTCCAATTACTGATCCATGCTCTAAGTTCATCCACTTTGTTCATGATGCTCCTTGCATTAAAATACACATCTCAAACCATTGGACTGAGCACGTCCATTCTCTATCACCTGTCTATCCTCTCTCTCGCACTCTCTCCAAGCTTTCTCTATTTGTGAGCCTTCCTCCGTCTCTTCAGTTCAGTTCCCACGCCCCGGAAATTCTAGCTGAAACTCTCCCCAATAGACTTAGCAAACCTCCCTGCCAGGATATTGGCCCCCTCGGATTCAAGTGCAACCTGTCCTTTTTGTAGATACGCCTGCCCCAAAAGAAATCCCAATGATCGAGAAATCTGAATCCCTGCCACCTGCTCCAATCCCTCAGCCACACATTTATCCTCCACCTCACTCTATTCCTATACTCACTGTCGCGTGGCACAGGCAGTAATCCCGAGATTACTACGTTTGAGGTCCTACTCCTCAGCTTCTTCCTAACTCCCTGCAGCCTGTTTTCAGGACCTCCTCCCTTTTCTTATCTATGTCCTTGGTACCAATAACCACAAATGGCTGTTCATCTTCCCACTCCAGGGTATTGTGGACACGATCAAAAACATCCCGGACCCTGGCACCTGGGAGGCAAACTACCATCCGTGTTTCTTTCCTGCATCCACAGAATCGCCTGTCTGACCCCCTAACTATAGAGTCCCCTGTCACTGCTGCCATCCTCTTCCTTTCCCTACCCTACTGAGCCACAGGGACAGACCCTGTGCCAGAGGCACGGCCACTGTCGCTTCCCCCAGGTAGGCTGCCCCCCCCCCAACAGTAATCAAACAGGAGTACTTATTGTTAAGGGGGACAGCCACAGGGGTACTCTCTAGTATCTGACTCTTGCCCTTCCCTCTCCTGACTGTTGCCCACTTATCTGTCTCCCGAGGACCCAGAGTGACTACTTGCCTATAGCTCCTCTCCATCACCTCCTCACTTTCCCTGACCACACGAAGGTCATCGAGCTACAGCTCAACACACCTGGTGCAGATGTGGCCGTCCGGGAGGCTGGGAGTCTCCCAGACACCCCACATCCAACACCCAGTACAAGACACTGGCCTCACATACTTCCTGTACCTATTCTTCACACGTAACTTACTTTGCCTCGACATGTTTTCGCCGAAGCCCCGTTGAGCCAAAGCCCTCCTGCTCTGACTCCCCCTATATCACCCGCTCTGTGAAGCTGTCTTTTTAAATTCTTCCTGCTGGTTTAACTCGCTGACGTCCACATGCCTGCACAGTTGTGCCACAATGTTGCGGGGGGAACTGATGGGTGGCAGGGAATGAACAGATTATGGGGTGAATGTGTGTGCAGAGAGACCATGAGACACGCGAGTGGAATTTGGCCTAGCAAGTTCGCTCTGCTATTCCATCCTGGCTGATTTATTATCCCTCTCAATGCCTTTTCCTGCCTTCTCCCTGTAACCTTTGACGTAAGAATCTACCAGCCTCCGCTTTAAATATACTCAATGACTTGGCTTCCACAGCCACCTCACTAAAGAAGTGCCTCCCCATCTCTGTTCTGAATGGAAGTCCCTCTATTCTGAGGCTGTGCCCGCTGTTCCTGGATGCCCTCACCATAGGAAACATCATCTCCACTTCCACTCTGACTAGGTGTTCCAGGGAGATTCCCCCCCCACCCTCATCATTATTCTAACCTCCAGTGAGGACAGGCCCAGAGACCTCTAACGCTCCTCATACTCTCCAATGCCAGCATGTCCTTTCTTGCACAAGGGGCCCAAACTACTTACAATACTCCAAGTGAGAGCTCACCAGTGCTTTATAAAGTCTCAACATTACAGCTTGCTTTTATATTCTAGTCCTCTTGAAATTAATGCTAGCATTGCATTTGCCTTCCTCACCACACTCAAATCGGCAAATGAAACTTTTGAGAATCTTGCACAAGGACTCCTGGGACCCTTTGCATCTCTGAATTTTCTCCTTGTCAAAGAGTCTATGCCTTTATTTATTCTACCAAAGTGCATGACCGTATATTTCCTGACGCTGTTTTCCATCTGCCACTTCTTTACCCATTCTCCCAAATTGTTTCAGTCCTTCTGCAACCTCCCCTCCTTCCTCAAAACTACCCATCTTCGTATCATCCGCAAAGCCTTTCATTCTGTCATCCAAATCATTAACACGAAAAGAATCGGTCCCAACACCAACCTCTGCAGAACTCCACTCATCACTGGCAACCAACCAGAAAAGGCTCCCTTTATTCCCACTCTGCCTCCTGCCAATCTTCTATCCATGTCAGTATCTTCTCTGCCTGACCATGGGTTCTTACCTTAAGCAGTCTCACCTTGTCAAAGGAGAATCCATTCTCCTTTGTCTATCCTGCTTGTTATTTCCTCGAAGAATTCCAACAGATTTGTCAGGCAAGATGTTTTCTTAAGAAAACCATACTGACTTTGACCCATTATTTCATGTGCCTTCAAGTACCCTGAAACCTCATCCTTAACAATGGACACTAACATCTTCCTAACCACTGAGGTCAGGCTAAATGGACTATAATTTCCTTTCTTCTGCCTCCCTCCCTCTTAGAGAGTGACATGAGATTTGTAATTTTTCAGTCCTCTGGAACCATGCCAAAGTCTAGTGATTCTGAAAGATCATCACTAATGCCTCAAACTCTTCAGCCCCCTCTTTCAGAATCCTTGGGATGTAGTCCATCCAGTTCAGTTAATTGATCTCGAGGGGGTGGGGAATGGACAGTCGATTGTGGAGGGGTGGGGTTAGGCTGAGTGGGAAATGGATGGACAGATTGTGGAGGGGTGGGATTAGGGTGAGTGGGAAACAGATGGACAGATTGTGGAGGGGTGGGGTTAGGGTGAGTGGGAAACGGACAGACAGATTGTGGAGGGTTGGGGTTAGGGTGAGTGGGAAATGGACAGATTGTGGAAGATTGAGGTTAGATTGAGTGGGAAATAGGCAGATTGTGGAGGGGTGGGGTTAGGGTGAGTGGGAAATGGACGTACAGATTGTGGAGGATTGGGGTTAGGGTGAGTGGGAAATGGATGGATTGTGGAAGATTGGGGTTATGGTGAGGTGGGGAATGGATGGACAGATTGTGGATTATTGGGGTTAGGGTGAGTGGGAAATGAACAGATGATTGTGGAGGGGTGGGGTTAGGGTGAGTGGGAAATGGATGGATGGATTGTGGAGGGGTGGGGTTAGGGTGAGTGGGAAATGGATGGACGGATTGTGGAGGATTGGGGTTAGGGTGAGTGGGAAATGGACGGACAGATTGTGGAGGGGTGGGGTTGGGGTGAGTGGGGAATGGACGGACATTGCGGGGTTAGGGTGAGTGGAAAATGGACGGATAGATAGTGGAGGATTGGGGTTAGGGTGAGTGGGAAATGGACGGACAGATTGTGGAGGATTGGGGTTAGGGTGAGTGGGAAATGGACGGACAGATTGTGGAGGGGTGGGGTTAAGGTGAGTGGGAAATGGACAGACAGATTGTGGAGGGGTGGGGTTAGGGTGAGTGGGAAATGGATGGACAGATTGTGGAAGATTGGGGTTAGGGTGAGGGGGAATGGATGGACAGATTGTGGAGGGGTGGGGTTAGAGTGAGTGGGAAATGGACGGATTGTGGAAGATTGGGGTTAGGGTGAGTGGGAAATGGACGGACAGATTGTGGAGGATTGGGGTTAGGGGGAGTGGGAAATGGACAGACGATTGTGGAGGGGTGGGGTTAGGGTGAGTGGGAAATGGACGGACGATTGTGGAGGGGTGGGAAATGGATGGATGATTGTGGAGGGGTGGGGTTAGGGTGAGTGGGAAATGGACGGACGATTATGGAGGGGTGGTGTTAGGGTGAGTGGGAAATGGACAGACGATTGTGGAGGGGTGGGGTTAGGGTGAGTGGGAAATGGACGGACGATTGTGGAGGGGTGGGGTTAGGGTGTGGGAAATGGACGGATGATTGTGGAGGGGTGGGGTTAGGGTGAGTGGGAAATGGACGGACGATTGTGGAGGGGTGGGGTTAGGGTGAGTGGGAAATGGACAGACGATTGTGGAGGGGTGGGGTTAGGGTGAGTGGGAAATGGACGGACGATTGTGGAGGGGTGGGGTTAGGGTGTGGGAAATGGACGGATGATTGTGGAGGGGTGGGGTTAGGGTGAGTGGGAAATGGACGGACGATTGTGGAGGGGTGGGAAATGGATGGATGATTGTGGTGGGGTGGGGTTAGGGTGAGTGGGAAATGGACGGACGATTGTGGAGGGGTGGTGTTAGGGTGAGTGGGAAATGGACAGACGATTGTGGAGGGGTGGGGTTAGGGTGAGTGGGAAATGGACGGATGATTGTGGAGGGGTGGGGTTAGGGTGTGGGAAATGGACAGATGATTGTGGAGGGGTGGGGTTAGGGTGAGTGGGAAATGGACGGACGATTGTGGAGGGGTGGGGTTAGGGTGAGTGGGAAATGGACGGACGATTGTGGAGGGGTGGGGTTAGGGTGTGGGAAATGGACGGATGATTGTGGAGGGGTGGGGTTAGGGTGAGTGGGAAATGGACGGACGATTGTGGAGGGGTGGGAAATGGATGGATGATTGTGGAGGGGTGGGGTTAGGGTGAGTGGGAAATGGACGGACGATTGTGGAGGGGTGGTGTTAGGGTGAGTGGGAAATGGACGGATGATTGTGGAGGGGTGGGGTTAGGGTGAGTGGGAAATGGACGGACGATTGTGGAGGGGTGGGGTTAGGGTGAGTGGGAAATGGACAGACGATTGTGGAGGGGTGGGGTTAGGGTGAGTGGGAAATGGACGGACGATTGTGGAGGGGTGGGGTTTGGGTGTGGGAAATGGACGGATGATTGTGGAGGGGTGGGGTTAGGGTGAGTGGGAAATGGACGGACGATTGTGGTGGGGTGGGAAATGGATGGATGATTGTGGAGGGGTGGGGTTAGGGTGAGTGGGAAATGGACGGACGATTGTGGAGGGGTGGTGTTAGGGTGAGTGGGAAATGGACAGACGATTGTGGAGGGGTGGGGTTAGGGTGAGTGGGAAATGGACGGATGATTGTGGAGGGGTGGGGTTAGGGTGTGGGAAATGGACAGATGATTGTGGAGGGGTGGGGTTAGGGTGAGTGGGAAATGGACGGACGATTGTGGAGGGGTGGGGTTAGGGTGAGTGGGAAATGGACAGACGATTGTGGAGGGGTGGGGTTAGGGTGAGTGGGAAATGGACGGACGATTGTGGAGGGGTGGGGTTAGGGTGTGGGAAATGGACGGATGATTGTGGAGGGGTGGGGTTAGGGTGAGTGGGAAATGGACGGACGATTGTGGAGGGGTGGGGTTAGGGTGAGTGGGAAATGGACGGACGATTGTGGAGGGGTGGGGTTAGGGTGTGGGAAATGGACGGATGATTGTGGAGGGGTGGGGTTAGGGTGAGTGGGAAATGGACGGACGATTGTGGAGGGGTGGGGTTAGGGTGAGTGGGAAATGGACGGACGATTGTGGAGGGGTGGGGTTAGGGTGAGTGGGAAATGGACAGATCGCGGGGGTAGGATGAGTTGGGAAATGGACAGATTGTAGGGGTAGGGGGAGGTGGGGAATGGATGGACACACTGTGGTTTTCCCACACAGATTGGGGCAGGACAAGATCAGGGTTCAGTGTGTTTCTGGACCCCTCTTCCACCCCCCCCGCCCCGCACCGCACCACCAGTTCTCACCACAGTCCCTCTCCCTCTCTCTGCAGATTGAGGACCTCGCCAAGATCGGCATGTCAGCCAAGTTCCTCTCCACCTTCATGAAGGTGAGAAATCATGGGGCAAAAACAAATGACAGAGAGGCTGGTGGCAGGTCAGCTGCATGAGGCTGTTCCACCTCGCGTAGCAGGGGATCTGCGGGAGAGAACCTCTCTCCCAGACGTTTGGGAGGGGAGCTTTTTCCCAGCGGGTTGTGGGAGGGTGTACCTCACTGCAGGGGGATTGTGGAGTGGAGGGAGCCTCCCATCAGGAGGTTTGTGGAAGGGAGCCTGCCCTTGAAGTGCTGGTCACTATGCTATAGGAAAGATGCTGTTTAGGTGGAAAGAGTGTGGTGAAGATTTACAAGGTTGCTGAGACTCGAGTTGTGGAGGGAGGTTGGACGGGTTGTGATTTTATTCCCTGGGGCATAGGAGACTGCGGGGTGACATCAGAGGTGTATAAAACTGAGGGGCACAAATAGGGTGAATGTGCACAGTCTTTTCCCTGGGGTTGGGGAAATCAAGACCCAGAGGGCATGTTTAAAGTGAGAGGGAAGGGAGATTTAATGGGGACCTCTTTCATAAATGGAACAGGCTGCCAGAGGAAGTGGCTGAGGCAATGACATTAACATGTAAAAGAAACTTGGACAGCTGCGTGGGTAGGAACGGTTTCGAGGGATGTGGGTCAATTGTGAGCAGACGGGACAGGTTCAGATGGGGATCGGAGTCAGCGTGGACTGGCTGGGCTAAAGGGCTCTTTCTGTGCTGTGTAACTGACTCACGATGGGCTATAACACTCTGCCTCTTTCCCCTTCCCCATCCCTGCATGTAACACTCTCTCTGTCTCACAGGCCAACGCTCTCAGCTGCCTTGCCAAGTGACAGTGTCGGTTTCAGAAGCCCCCTCCCCCTGCAGGGTGGGGGGTGAGAGAAGAAGCAGCTTTCCTGCTGTACATCAGTAATGATGGCTTGTATCATAATGTTTTGTGTTGGAGGCTCTACCCAGCCTCTGTGTTTTACGCGCAATTTAATAAAGGTTTTTTTGTACAACTCTAAAACAGCTGTGAGTCCTACACATCAGTCTCTGACTCTTCTTCCTCCCTTCCTGAGCTGCTCTCCTGTCTCCCCCGATCAAAAACAGGACGCAGGACTCTGATACAAAAACAAACAAGTTTAATGGTTTTGACAGATTTTCACAGACCCTTCACTTGTTCCCACACCGACCACCTGCACTCCTGCCCTCCCCACTATCCCATCTCTCCATGGGAACGCTCTGCGTGTATGGTAGAGAGGGCAGTGTGCTCAAAGAACCTCCCACTCCCCTACCCAGTCCCTGCCGTAATCAGACATGGCCCGACACTCAGTCCGCCACAGGGGCCACATCCAGAGATTCTTCATACAGGACGACAGCCGAGGGATCTGTAATGAGAGAGAGAAGAGGGAAGCATGAGACCACAGCGAGGAAAAGCAGGGTGTTCGGCTTCACAGAGCACAAGAAGGCTGAAGATGTTCCCAATCAGAATAATTATCACTGACAGATACCCTAAAGTTTGTAGTTTCTCGGCTGCAATCCATTGCAAGATATATATATATATATATATAAAAGTTAAAGTTAGAATCAAACAGAATAATGCAAAAAGAATTGTGAGCTACATTCATGAGGGAAGTACAGGTGGATATCTTTTTGGCTAAAAGATGCGGTGGAAAGAGTGGGCTTCAAGTTCCAAGGCATCAGTATCTCAGGACAAACACAAGATTCTGCACATGCTGGAAGAAGGGTCTTGGCCTAAAACGTCGACTGTTTTTCCCCTCCATAGATGCTGCCTGACCTGCCAAGTTCCTCTGGCATTTTGTGTGTGTTACTCAAGGTCTCCGAGGACCTGTCCTGGCCCTAACTGATTAGTGCCTCTACTTTATTTGGGAGTTAAGAACGTAGAATTCTATGTGATACTATTCTAAAATGTGCTGACCTTTTAATCTACAAGACCCTTCCACACACACACAATGCCTCCTTTTCTCGCATCAATGTGCTGTCCATGAGTCTCTTACATGTCCCTAGTGTATCTGCTTCTCACCACCACTCTCTGTAATAAAATGTCCCTAATGTATCTGCCTCTATCAGCACCCCTGGAAGGGTGTTCCAGACACCCACCACACTGTACAAAACCTCCCTCTTGACATCCCCTGTATATTTTCCTCCAATCACCTCAAAATTATTCCCTCTCCTGTCAGCCATTTCTGCCCTGCCCACTCTACCAATGCCTCATATTGTACCTCTCATCGCCCTTCAGACCATCTACCTGCAATCCAACTATAGCCCTCGATATTCCTCCCATCCATGTACCTATCCAAACTTTTAAATGTTACAACTCGTTTCACTCTCGCCTCACCCTCTGTGTGAAGGTTCCCCTTAAATATTTCACCTTTCACGTGATCTCAAGTTCTATTCCCACCCAACCGCAAAGGTAAAAGCCTGCTTGCATTTGCCCTATACCTCTCAATTTAGTATACCTTATGCCTGGACTGGATGTTGTGTAATGAACCAGAATTGGTTAGAGAGCTTAAGGTAAAGGAACCCTCAGTAGGCAGTGATCGTAATATGATAGAATTCACCCTGCAGCTGGAGGAGAAGCGAAAGTCAGGTGTATCAGTATTACAGTGGAGTAAAGGAAATTACAGAGTCCCGAGAGAAGAGCTGACAAAAGTTGATTGGAATGGGCCACCAGCAGGAATGATGATAGAACAGCACTTACGGGAATTTCTGGGAGAATTTGGAAGGCACAGGATAGATACAAATAAAACAATAATATTCTAAAGGGAGGATGACGTGACCAACTGACAAGGGAAGTAAAAAACAGCACAAAAACAATATAGCAAAAATTAGTGGTTAGCTTTTTTAAAAAAACAGAAGGCAACTAAAAATGCCATAAGGAGACAAAATGAAATATGAAGGTAAGCTAGCCAATAATATAAAAGATACCAAAAGTTTTTTTTCAGATACATAAAGACTATCAGAGAACCTATTATCTAAATATAATTGCAAAGAAGGCATGATAGTCTACATCCTCAGAAGTCTGCCAGGATTTGGCATATCATCAAAACCCTTGGCAAACTTCTAGAGATGGTGTGGTTGAAAGTGTACTGACTGGCTGCATTACGGCCTGGTACAGGAACACCAATACCTTTTGAGTGGAAAATGCTACAAATGGTAGTGGAGTCAGCCCAGTACATCACAGGCAAAATCCTCCCAACCATTGATTATATCTACATGAAATGTTGCTGTAGAAAAGCAGCATCCATCATCAAAGATCCTCACCACCCAGGCCATGCTCTCTTCTCGCAGCTGTCATCAGGTAGAAGGTACAGGAGCCTCAGGACTTACACCACCAGGTTCAAGAACAGTTGCTATCCTTCAACCATCGGGCTCTTGAACAAAAGGGGATAACTACACTCATTCTATTTCTGGTGTTCCAACAACCAATGGTCTCACTGTAAGGACTCTTTACCTTGTTATTTATTGCTATTTATATTTGTATTTCCAGTTTGTTGTCCATTGATCCTGTTTAGTTATTCTGTAGGTTTGTGAAGTATGCCTGCTGAAAAGGAATCTCAGGGTTGTATGTGGTGACATGTATGTACTTTGATAATAAAATTTACTTTGAAGGAGAGATGAGAGTAGATATCGGACCGCTGGAAAATTATGGAGGGGTAGTAAAGAGGGACAAAGAAATAGCAGATAAACATAAGTAATTTGCATCAGTCTTCCCTGTGGAACATACCAGCAGTATTTCAAAAATTCAAAGGTGTGAGTGTCATTGCTATTACTAAGGAGAAGGTGCTTGGGAAACAGAAAGCTCACATGGACCAGATGAACTACACCCCAGGGTTCTGAAGGAGGTAGCTGAAGAGATCAGTAATGATCCTTCAAGAATCACTAGATTCCGGAATAGTTCCGGAGGAGTAGGAAATTGCAAATATTGCTCCAGGCAGAAGAAAGGAAACTATAGGCCAGTTAGTCTGACCTCAGTGGTTGGGAAGATGTTGGAGTCCATTATTAAAGATGAGGTTTCAGACTATTTGGAGGCACACAGGCCAATGTCAACGTTGTTTCCTTTCAGGGGAATTTTGCCTGATTCTGAAGAAGGTGCCAATAAGTAGCAACGTTTTGTGTACAGCTCCGAAGGGGATCATCAAATATTCTGTTTATGGCTATTAACTCTTGTTATAAAGCTACTAAACATCATTTTAACATGTTTAAAAACTCCATCGATACTCCCGGGCTGCAGATTTGCGTCGTGGGTACAGTTCCCCTTTAAGAAATTGGAAGTGTGGAAGTGTGAAAGTGTGAAAGCACAGGTATGATTGAAACGCAGAGACTGTCAACTCCCAATCCTGTCTAACCTGCTGGTAAATGTACAGTCTCTGGAAGACAAAACTGAAAACCTCAGAGAAAGATTGTACCAGAGAGACATCAGGAACTGTTATGTACTTTGCTTCACGGAAACATGGCTAACTGCCGCTATTTTGTACACAAGAGCTGCAGCTCGATGGCTTACCTTTCACTGCAAAGACAGGACAGCTCAATCTTTTAGAGACAGAAGAGGTAGCATCTGCTTCATGCTTAACTCATCAAGGTGCATGGATGTGGCAGTTCTGTCTTAGTCCTGCTCACCCAACCTAAAACATCTAGCGGTTGAGTGTCATCCTGCTACGCAGTGGAAAACTCCCTCAGGCCAGTACTGGAGCAGCTGAGCAATGTAATCAGCAGGCACAAAACAGCGCAACAGGAAGCCAACACTTTGGAAATTTCGATCATCTGTCTCTACTACTCCCAGTATATAGGCAGAGACTAAAGACCTCAGTACCTGTGGTGAGGACCAAGAGGGTATGGTCAAGGGAAACAGTAACGCTTACAAGACTGCTTCGAGTCAGTGGACTGGACTATATCCAGGGATTCGTCTTCGAGTAAATGAAAATGCCACAGTTGTCACCAACTCAGATGGGTGTGTTCCATCAAGGACATACTGGACACAACCAAATCAAAAGCTGTAGATGAACCAGGAGGTTCATAGTCTGCTGAGCGGTAGATCTGTGGCATTCAAGACCAGTGATCCAGACCTACACAAGAAGTCCAGGTGCACCTATGGAAGACTATTTTAAGGGTGAAAAAGCAATTCTAAATGAGGTTAGAGATGTAACTGGAAGCATGTCAGCTCAGCCAGTTTGCAGGCCATTACTTCCTACAAAGCGAAGCCTGACTTCATGAATGGCTGTGATGTTTCAGTCCCAGATCAGCTCAATGCCTTTTATGTACGTTTTGAAAAGGAGAATTAAACTGCTCCTGTGCGAATCCCTGCAGCATCCGGTGACCCTGAGATCTCTGTCTCGGAGATCTGGTAGGGCACGGAATACCTGTGCCAACCAACTGGCAGGAGTGTTGAAGGGCATCGTCAATCCCTCACTGCTGCAGTCCAAGGTTCCACCTGCTTCAAAAAGGTGACATTCATACCAGTGCCCAAGAAGAGCAGGGTTAACTGCCCCAGTGACTATCACCCACATTTACTGTGATACATAGAAACATAGAAAATAGGTGCAGGAGTAGGCCATTCGGCCCTTTGAGCCTGCACCGCTATTTATTATGATCATGGCTGATCATCCAACTCAGAACCCCGCCCCAGCCTTCCCTCCATACCCCCTGACCCCTGTAGCCACAAGGGCCATATCTAACTCCCTCTTAAACATAGCCAATGAACTGGCCTCAACAGTTTCCTGTGGCAGAGAATTCCACAGATTCACCACTCTCTGTGTGAAGAAGTTTTTCCTAACCTCGGTCCTAAAAGGCTTCCCCTCTATCCTCAAACTGTGACCCCTCGTTCTGGACTTCCCCAACATCGGGAACAATCTTCCTGCATCCAGCCTGTCCAATCCCTTTAGGATCTTATACGTTTCAATCAGATCCCCCCTCAATCTTCTAAATTCCAACGAGTACAAGCCCAGTTCATCCAGTCTTTCTTCATATGAAAGTCCTGCCATCCCAGGAATCAATCTGGTGAACCTTCTTTGTACTCCCTCTATGGCAAAGATGTCTTTCCTCAGATTAGGGGACCAAAACTGCACACAATACTCCAGGTGTGGTCTCACCAAGGCCTTGTACAACTGCAGTAGTACCTCCCTGCTCCTGTACTCGAATCCTCTCGCTATAAATGCCAGCATACCATTTGCCTTTTTCACCGCCTGCTGTACCTGCATGCCCACTTTCAATGACTGGTGTATAATGACACCCAGGTCTCGTTGCACCTCCCCTTTTCCTAATCGGCCACATTTCCTACTTTTGCCACCAAAGTGGATAACTTCACATTTATCCACATTAAATTGCATCTGCCATGAGTTTGCCCACTCACCCAACCTATCCAAGTCACCCTGCATCCTCTTAGCATCCTCCTCACTGCTAACACTGCCACCCAGCTTCGTGTCATCCGCAAACTTGGAGATGCTGCATTTAATTCCCTCATCCAAGTCATTAATATATATTGTAAACAACTGGGGTCCCAGCACTGAGCCTTGCGGTACCCCACTAGTCACCGCCTGCCATTCTGAAAAGGTCCCGTTTATTCCCACTCTTTGCTTCCTGTCTGCTAACCAATTCTCTATCCACATCAAAACCTTACCCTCAATACCGTGTGCTTTAAGTTTGCACACTAATCTCCTGTGTGGGACCTTGTCAAAAGCCTTTTGAAAATCCAAATATACCACATCCACTGGTTCTCCCCTATCCACTCTACTAGTTACATCCTCAAAAAATTCTATGAGATTTAATGAAGTGCTTTGAGAGTTTAGTTATGACCACAATCAACTCCTGCCTCAGCAAGGACCTGGAGCTACTGCAATTTGCCTCTGGCCACAATAGGTCTTCGGTGGATGCAATCTCACTGCCTGTTCACTTGGCCTTGGATCACCTATGTCAGGCTGCTGTTTATTGACTACAGCTCAGCATTCAACACTATCATACCCTCAGTTGAAATCACAAGGATTCAAAACCTGGGCCTCTGTACCTCCCTCTGCACTAGATACTTCTTCACCAGGTGACCAGTCAGTGCGGATCAGAACTAACATCTTCTCATTAACAATCGTCACTGGAGCACCTCAGGGGCGTGTGCTTAGCCCACTGCTTTACTCTCTGCACATCCACAACTGTGTGGCTAGGCACAGCTCAAAAGCCATCTATAATGTTGCTCATGACACAACTATTGTTGGCAGAATTTCAGATGGTGACGAGGAGTGAGATAGATCAGCTGGTTGAGTGCTGTCACAACAACCACCTTGCACTCAGCGTCAGTGAGACCAAGGAATTAACTGTGCATTTCAAGGGGAAGTGAAAGTCGAGGCAATGCACACCAGTCCTCGTCAGGGGATCAGGAGTGAGGGCCTAACGTATTGATGCAATTACAAAGAAGACATGACAGTGGCTATATTTCATCAGGAGTTAGAGGGGAGTTGGTACGTCACCAAAGACTCTCGCAAATTTCTACCATGACATGCTGTGGGAGGATTCTAACTGGCTGCATCAGCATCTGGTATGAAAGGGCCACTGCACAGAAAAAAGCTGCAGGAAGTTGCACTCAGCAGCTCCATCACGGGCACTGACCTCCCCAGCATCAAAGACGCCTTCAAAAAGAGATGCTCAAAAAGGCAGGACCCCATCATTGAAGACCCTCATCACCCAGGACAGGCCGTTGCAAAGTACAGGTGCCACCAAACAATTGTATACTGACCCCCAAAAAGTAGGAAGGATGTGGTCTACAACAGGACATAGAAAATGCATGCCAAGAGGGTAATGTTACAATACTCGCGGGACCTTTCCACATGCAGGTAGACTAGGAAATCAGGCTGGTGCTGAATTCCAAGAGGAGGAATTTCTAGGGTGCCTACGAGATGGTTTTTTAGAGCAGCTTGTGGTTGGGCCCATTAGGGGATCAGATGTTCTGAGCTGGGAGTTGTTCAATGAGCTGGAATGAAATAGAGAACTTAGAAAAGAACTCTTGGGGGCAAGTGATCATAATATGATTGAATTCACCCTGAAATTTGAGGAGGAGGAGCTAAAGTCAGATATGAGTAGCACAGTGGAGTAAAGGGAATTACAGAGGCGTGAGAGAGGAGTTGGCCAAAATTGATTAGAAAAGAACACTGGCAGGGATGATGGCACAGCAGCTGGTGTTTCTGGAAGCAACTTGGAAGATGTAGGATATGTAAATCACAAAACGAAAGAAGCATTCTAAAGGCAAGATGACACAACCATAGCTAACAAGGGAAGTCAAAACCAACATAAAAGAGGGCAATAAATAGAATATTAGAGTGAAGTTGGAGGATTGGGAAGCTTTTAAAAACCAACAGAAGGCAATTTTAAAAAAATCATCAAGGTAAAGATGGAATATGAAAGTAAGCTAGCCATTAGTATTAAAGGATACCAAAAGTTCTTTCAGACGGTGTAAAAAGGGAATTGAAAGTGGATATTGGAGTGCTGGAAAATGATGCTGGAGATGGTAATGGGGGAACGAACAGAATAAATATTTTGCATCAGTCCTCACTGTGGAAGACAATAGCAATATGGTGGAAGTTCCAGATGCCAGGGATCATAAACAGAGTGAAGTTACCATTACTAGGGAGAAGGTTCTGGAGAAACTGAAAGAACCTTAGAAATTACCTTGGGTTACCCATATCCCTCTATTTTTCTAAGCTCCATGTACCTATCCAGGAGTCTCTTAAAAGACCCTGGCGTATCCACCTCCACCACCGTCGCCGGCAGCCCATTCCACGCACTCACCACTCTGTCTTTTAAAAAAAAACTTGCCCCTGACATCTCCTCTGTACCTGCTTCCAAACACCTTAAAACTGCCCTCTCGTGTTAGCCATTTCAGCCCTGGGGAAAAGCCTCTGACTATCCACTCAATCAATGCCTCTCATCATCTTATACACCTCTATCAGGTCACCTCTCATCCTCCGTCGCTCCAAGGAGAAAAGGCCGAGTTCACTCAACCTATTCTCATAAGGCATGCTCCCCAATCCAGGCAACATCCTTGTAAATCTCCTCTGCATCCTTTCTATGGTCTCCACATCCTTCCTGTAGTGAGGCGACCAGAACTGAGCACAGTGCTCCAAGTGCGGTCTGACCAGGGTCCTATATAGCTGTAACATTACCTCTTGGCTCTTAAACACAATTCCACAATTAATGAAGGCCAATGTACCATATGCCTTCTTAACCACAGAGTCAACGTGCACAGCAGCTTTGAGTGTCCTATGGACTTGGACCCCAAGATCCCTCTGATCCTCCACATTGCCAGGAGTCTTACTATTAATATTCTGCCATCATATTTGATCTACCAAAATGAACCACCTCACACTTATCTGGGTTGAACTCCATCTGCCACTTCTCAGCCCAATTTTGCATCCTATCAATGTCCCACTGTAACCTCTGACAGCCCTCCACACTATCCACAACACCTCCAACAGCAAATTTACTAACCCATCCCTCCACTTCCGCATCCAGGTCATTTATAAAAATCATGAAGAGTAAGGGTTCCAGAACAGATCCCTGAGGCACACCACTGGTCACTGACCTCCATTCAGAATATGACCCGTCTACAACCACTCTTTGCCTTCTGTGGGCAAGCCAGTTCTGGATCCACAAAGCAATGTCTCCTTGGATCCCATGCCTCCTTACTTTCTCAATAAGCTTTGCATGTACCTTATCAAATGGCTTGCTGAAATCCATATACACTACATCTACTGCTCTTCCTTCATCAATGTGTTTAGTCACATCCTCAAAAAATTCAATCAGGCTCGTAAGGCACAACCTGCCTTTGACAAAGCCATGCTGACTATTCTTAATCATATTATGCCTCTCCAAATGTTCATAAATCCAGCCTCTCAGGATCTTCTCCATCAAGTTACCAACCACTGAAGTAAGACTCACTGGTCTATAATTTCCTGGGCTATCTCTACTCCCTTTCTTGAATAAGGGAACAACATCTACAACCCTCCAGAACCTCTCCCGTCCCCATTGATGATGCAAAGATCATTGCCAGAGGCTCAGCACTATCCTCCCTCGCCTCCCACAGTAGCCTGGGGTATATCTTGTCCGGTCCCGCTGACTTATCCAACTTGATGCTTTCCAAAAGCTCCAGCACATCCTCTTTCTTAATATCTACACGGTCAAGTTTTTCAGTCCGCTGTAAGTCATCCTTACAATCGCCAAGATCCTTTTCCATAGTGAATACTGAAGCAAAGTATTCATTAAGTACCTCTGCTCTCTCCTGTTTCCATACACACTTTTCCACCGTCACACTTGATTGGTCCTATTATGTCACGTCTTATCCTCTTGCTCTAAGAGGATTTGTGTTGGGACTGATCTTTTTACATTATATGTCAATGATTTGGATGATGGAATTGATGGCTTTGTTGCAAAGTTTGCAGACAATATGAAGATAGGTGGAAGGGCAGGTAGTTTGAGGAAGTTGAGAGGCTACAGAAGGACTTAGATTAGGAGAATGGGCAAAGAAATGGCAGATGGAATATAGGGTTGGAGAGTGTATGGTCATGCACTTTGCTAGAGAAATGAAAGAATTGACTATTTTCTGAATTAAGAGAAAATACAAAAAAAAACTGAGGCACAAAGGGATTTGGGAGTCCTTGTGCAGGATTCCCCAAAGGTTAATTTTCAGGTTGAGTCAATGATGAGGAAGGTAAATGTGATGTTAGCATTCATTTCAAGAGGACTAGAATATGAAAGCAAGGATGTAATGTTGATACTTTATACACAGGTGAGGCCTCGCTGGGAGTACTGACAGCAGTTCTGAGCCCCTATCTTGGAAAGAATGTGCTGAAACTGGAGAGGGATTCAAGGAGGTTCCTGAACATGATTCCAGGGTTGAACGTCTTGTCATACGAAGAGCGTTTGATGGCTCTGGGCCTCGATTCACTAGAATTCAGAAGAATGAGGGGTGACCTCATTGAAACCTATCGAATGGTGAAAGGCCTTGACAGAGTGGATGTGGAGAGGATGTTTCCCATGGGGGGAGAGTCTAAGACCAGAGGACACAGCCTCAGAATGGAGAGGCATCTCTTTAGAGCAGAGGTGAGGAGAAATTTCTTTAGCCTGAGCATGGTGAATCTCAGTGTGGAATTCGTTGCCACAGGCAGCTGTGGAGGCCAAGACTATGTATATTTAAGGCAGAGGTTGATAGATTCTTGATTGGACAGGACATGAAGGGATGCAGAGAGAAGGCAGGAGATTGGGGCTGAGAGGAAAATTGGATCAGCCATGATGAAATGATGGAGCAGACTCAATGGGCCAAATGGCCTAATTCTGCTTCTATATCTTATGGTCTAAAACAAATTTCGTGACATATGCTAGTGATATTAAACCTGATTCTAATTCAAATCTGAATCAAATTCTTTGAGAAATAACAGGCCTATAGACAAAGGAGTGAGTGGATGTTGTTCACTTGGATTTTCAGAAGGCCTTTAACAAACTGTTACACGAGGCTGCTCAACAAGATAACAGCACATGGTATTACCGAGAAGATATTAACATGGGTGGAAGATTGGCTGACTAGCAGGAGGCAACGAGTGGAGATAAAGGGGCCGTTTCGGGCTGGCTGCTGGTAACGCAAAGATTGGCGTTGGGATCTTTTATTTTTACCAGTGATTTGGATGACAGAATTGGTGGTTCTGTGGCCAGGTTTGCAGACGATATGAAGATAGATGGAGGGGCAGGTAGTGTTGAGGAAGCTGGGAGTTTTAGGCAGATTAGGAGAATGGGGAAAAAAGTGGCAGATGGAATACAGTCTGGAAGAGTAAGGTCATGCACTTTGATAGGAGGAATAAAGGTGTGGTTATTTTCTAAACGCGGCTACATTTCAGAAATTAGAGGTGCAGAGGGAGATAAATGCAATGTTAGCATTCATTTAGAGAGTACAAGAAGTTAAGTTATGATGTAATGCTGAGGCTTCAGAAAGCATTGATCAGGATGCATTTGGAGTATTGTTATTGTGAGCAGTTTTGGGCCGACACCCCAGAAGGGTTGTGCTGGCTTTGAAGAGGGTCATGAGAATAACTCCCAGAAATGAAAGGGTTAATGCATGGCGAGTGTTTGACGCCTGTGGGCCTGCACTCTGGAGTTCGGGAGAATGGGGCAAGGGGAATCCCACCGAAAGGCCGAGAAAAAATGGATGCGCTGAGGCTGTTCACAATAGCCTAGGACCAGAGGGCACAGATTCAGAACAGAGGTAATGAGGAATTGCTATAGGCAGAGTGGGGAATCTGTGCAATTCATTGCCACAGACAGCTGTGGAGGCCACCATTGGGTATATTTAAAGTGGAGGTTGATAGGTTCTTCATTAGTCAGGGATGCAAACGTTATGAGAAGGGAGGGGAATGGGGTCGAGAAGCACGAGGAACTGGCCACGATGGAGCAGACTTGACATGCTGAATTACCCAAATCTGCTCCTATGCATCACTTTCTTAAGGTCTAAACAGAGAGCTCAAAGGAAAAAGCCTGCTTACATTTACCATACTTGATACCCCTCATAATTTAGAGTATCTCTATATAATCTCCCCTTCATCTGCTATACTCTAGTGAAAAAAACACTCCTAACCAGTTTAACAATTAACCTCAAACAACAGGAATTCTACAGATGATGCTGGAAATTCAAGCAACACACATCAAAGTTGCTGGTGAACGCAGCAGGCCAAGCAGCATCTCTAGGAAGAGGTGCAGTCGACGTTTCAGGCCGAGACCCTTCGTCAGGACTAACTGAAGGAAGAGTTAGTAAGAGATTTGAAAGTTGGAGGGGGAGGGGGAGATCCAAAATGATAGGAGAAGACAGGAGGGGGAGGGATGGAGCCAAGAGCTGGACAGGTGATTGGCAAAAGGGATACGAGAGGATCATGGGACAGGAGACCTGGGGAGAAAGACAAGGAGGTGGGGGGGGGGACCCAGAGGATGGGCAAGAGGTATATTCAGAGGGACAGAGGGAGAAAAACGAGAGTGAGAGAAAGAATGTGTGCATAAAAATAAGTAACAGGCGGACAGAGCGTAGATGTTCATTCTTGTCCATTCGTCCCCCCCATCCCTCCCCACTGATCTCCCTCCTGGCACTTATACGTGTAAGCGGAACAAGTGCTACACATGCCCTTACACTTCCTCCCTTACCACCATTCAGGGCCCCAAACAGTCCTTCCAGGTGAGGCAACACTTCACCTGTGAGTCGTCTGGGGTGATATACTGCATCCGGTGCTCCCGATGTGGCCTTTTATATATCGGCGAGACCCGACGCAGACTGGGAGACCGCTTTGCTGAACATCTATGCTCTGTCCGCCAGAGAAAGCAGGATCTCCCAGTGGCCACACATTTTAATTCCACAATCCATTCCCATTCTGACATGTCTACCCACGGCCTCCTCTACTGTAGAGATGAAGCTACACTCAGGTTGGAGGAACAACACCTTATATTCCGTCTGGGTAGCCTCCAACCTGATGGCATGAACATCGACTTCTCTAACTTCCGCTAATGCCCCACCTCCCCCTCGTACCCCATCTGTTACTCATTTTTATGCACACATTCTTTCTCTCACTCTCCTTTTTCTCCCTCTGAATATACCTCTTGCCCATCCTCTGGGTCACCCCCCCCCCTTGTCTTTCTTCCCGGACCTCCTGTCCCATGATCCTCTCGTATCCCCTTTTGCCAATCACCTGTCCAGCTCTCGGCTCCATCCCTCCCCCTCCTGTCTTCTCCTATCATTTTGCATCTCCCCCTCCCCCTCCAGCTTTCAAATCCCTTACTCACTCTTCCTTCAGTTAGTCCTGACGAAGGGTCTCGGCCTGAAACGTCGACTGCACCTCTTCCTATAGATGCTGCTTGGCCTGCTGCGTTCACCAGCAACTTTGATGTGTGTTGCTTTAACAATTAACCTCGTAACTTAAGCCCTGCAACATCTTTGTAAATTTTCACTGTGCTCCCCCAATCTTACTGAATCCTTCCTGTAGATAGGGGATCTGAACTGCACTCAATGCTCCAAATTAACCGCACCAATCACTTGAAAACTTCAATCTAACATCGCAACTCTACAGGGTTCCCTGAAAGTGGTGTCACAGATGGACGGGACGGGACGGGGCAGTGCAGGTGTTTGACATGGAACAGGAGCTGTGTCACTGGTGACAGAACAGAGATGAGGAGGAATTTCTTCAGTCTGAGGGTAGTGAATTTGTGGAATTTGTTGCCACAGACAGCTGGGTAGGCCAAGTCATTAGGTATATTTAAGGCAGAGGTTAATATGTTCTTGATTAGCCAGGTCATTAAATGTTACGGGGGAGGGCAGGATATTGGGGTTGTGAGAGATAATCAGCCACGATGGAATGGAGGAGCATACTCGATGGGCTGAATGGCCTAATTCTGCTCCTGTGTCTTTCAGTCTTACGATTGTGACACTCACCCTGTTTGTGCCTCTCCCAGATCCGATCCCACTCTGGAAAAGAGAAACAAATGGGGGGTGGGGGGAGGGAGAGGGCAATGAATATCAGACTCGGCATGAACACAGCAACAGTTCCACCGCTTCCTTCAACAGACAGGTACGTCCACTCACACTCAATCCCACGTGAAAAGAGGAGGGAGATTCACTCTGTGTCTGACCCCAGGAGTGTGCGATGGGACGGTGTGGAGGGAGCTTCACTCTGTGTCTGACCCCGGGAGTGTGTGATGGGACGGTGTGGAGGGAGTTTCACTCTGTGTCTGACCCCGGGAGTGTGTGATGGGACGGTGTGGAGGGAGATTCACTCTGTGTCTGACCCCGGGAGTGTGTGATGGGACGGTGTGGAGGGAGATTCACTCTGTGTCTGACCCCGGGAGTGTGCGGTGGGCCGGTGTGGAGAGAGCTTCACTCTGTGTCTGACCCCGGGAGTGTGTGATGGGACGGTGTGGAGGGAGCTTCACTCTGTGTCTGACCCCGGGAGTGTGCGATGGGACGGTGTGGAGGGAGTTTCACTCTGTGTCTGACCCCGGGAGTGTGTGATGGGACGGTGTGGAGGGAGATTCACTCTGTGTCTGACCCCGGGAGTGTGTGATGGGACGGTGTGGAGGGAGTTTCACTCTGTGTCTGACCCTGGGAGTGTGTGATGGAACGGTGCGGAGGGAGATTCACTCTGTGCCCGACCCCGGGAGTGTGTGATGGGTCAGTGTGGAGGGAGATTCACTCTGTGTCTGACCCCGGGAGTGTGTGATGGGACGGTGTGGAGGGAGATTCACTCTGTTCGACCCACCTGTGGAGAAGTAGTGTGCCAGGGCCCCGTCGTCTGCTCCCCGCCAGCTGTGTCCATGCACAAGGTGTGGGCTACGTGCCCCTTTGCCTCCCTGCTCATGGATGAAGGAAAGCCCCCAACGATTGTGGAAGATGGCACCCAGGCCAGGGGGAGTGACATCTCCCTCCCGTCCCCTCCATCGCCGCGCCAGCCCCCCCAGGGGTCTCTCACAGCGTCTGGAAGATGAGCGGCCCTTCCCCTCTGGCCCCTGTGCCTTCCAGCCTGGGCTCCGGCCTCTGAAGTACCCTCCGCCCCCTCCTCCTCCACCTCCGGCCGGAAGCTCAATTCCCCTGCAGAACCTGGCAGTCAACGAGGGGTCAGTGGATCGATGGTGTGCAGGGAGGTGGGCACCAGAGGGCGTGTCGGGATCCTGCTCCGCGCTGTAGCCGTTACACTCGAGGGCACCTGCAAGGAGGGAGAGAAGGGACAGGGTTAGAGAGGGGCACCTCCTCCTCTATCTCCATCCCTCTGTCAATTCCTCTTCCCTCACTAGGGGGTGCCTCTCCCTGCTCCAAACTTCCTCAATGGAGGAACAACTCTGTCCCCTCATTAGGCCTCCTCACTTAGGGAATCCCCTCTCTCCCTCACTGTCACCTCATCTGCAGTCTCGTTCCCTCACTTCCTCCCCCACCCTCACTAAAGGAATCCTCTCCCCTCCTTCCCTCAACCTCAGTCCTTCCCCTCAATGGAGGATCCCTCATCCCTTCCTCCCCCATCCTCACTAGGGGAATCCTCTCCCCTCCTTCCCTCAACCTTGGTCCTTCCCCTCAATGGAGGATCCCTCATCCCTTCCTCCCCCACCCTCACTAGGGGAATCCTCTCCCCTCCTTCCCTCAACCTTGGTCCTTCCCCTCAATGGAGGATCCCTCATCCCTTCCTCCCCCACCCTCACTAGGGGAATCCTCTCCCCTCCTTCCCTCAACCTCGGTCCTTCCCCTCAATGGAGGATCCCTCATCCCTTCCTCCCCCACCCTCACTAGGGGAATCCTCTCCCCTCCTTCCCTCAACCTCGGTCCTTCTCCTCAATGAAGGATCCCTCATCCCTTCCTCCCCCACCCTCACTAGGGGAATCCTCTCCCCTCCTTCCCTCAACCTCGGTCCTTCCCCTCAATGGAGGATCCCTCATCCCTTCCTCCCCCACCCTCACTAGGGGAATCCTCTCCCCTCCTTCCCTCAACCTCGGTCCTTCCCCTCAATGGAGGATCCCTCATCCCTTCCTCCCCCATCCTCACTAGAGGAATCCCCTCCCCTCCTTCCCTACGTCACCTCCTCTTCCCTCTAACTCCCACCTTGGGGAGCACCCTCTTTCCCATCCCTCCCTCACTGGGGGCGGGGGGAATGCCCTCCTCTCCCATCTTCCCTCCCCTCCCCTCAATTGACGAACACTCCGTTCTCCCATCCGTCTCCGGAGGAACCCAACTCCCTCCCCCCTCCTTCCCTCCTCCCTGCCCTTGCTTTGCTGAGGCACCCTCTCCTCACGGACCCGGTTCCCGCCTCATCACCGCCGCCACCGCGAGTCCCGAGGCTCCTATCAGGGCCTCAGGCCTCGGCCTCCCTCCCGGCCGGAAGCGGAAACCGAAGGGGTGGGGGGGCAAGAGACCTCATTCGCCCGCTTCCGTACATTTCCTCCTGCGATTTTAAGGTTCCCTCCAACAACACGCAATTGGGAACATGAGTTCCGCACAGCGGGTTGTGGGGAATCATAATACCACACAAGAACTTCTACAAATAACACACATCAAAGTTGCTGGTGAACGCAGCAGGCCAGGCAGCATCTCTAGGAAGAGGTACAGTTGACGTTTCGGGCCGAGACCCTTCGTCAGGACTAACTGAAAGAAGAGATAGTGAGAGATTTGAAAGTGGGAGGGGGAGGGGAGATCTGAAATGATAGAAGACAGGAGGGGCTTCTGTAAATGTCTGAATTAACCAGCACATGCAAAATGTGGAGGACTTTGCAGGCCAGGCAGCATCTATGGAGAGGAGCAAATAGTGGCCATTTCATCAGGACCGTCCAGTAATGCAAATGCATCTGTTGTGTTGGCGAAGATGCAGAGGAGATTGCCCTCTGCAGAGGTGGAGAGGTATCTCCTGGTCTGGAGCTCTGCGCAATGTAACAGCGAGAAGCTGGAGAGGATGGGACGGTTCTCTCTGCAGAGACGGCGCCAAATAGGGTTCAGTGAAACGATCATCTTCCCAGTTCTTGCCGATCCAGATACATCGCTGTTTGGTCAGGTAACTCAACACGAGAAATTCTGCAGATGCTGGAAATCCGAACCATCAGACACAAGATGCTGGAGGAACTCAGCAGGTCAGGCAGCATCTATGGGAGCGAATAAGCAGTTACATTTGGAGCTGGCTCTTCAGGAATGTCATCTGTTTACTCTTTTTTGTAGATGCTGCCCGACCTGCTGAGCTCCTCCAAAGCCCACCCTCCCTGTACCTATTCAAAAACGTCTTCAGTGATACAGTTGTAACTGCCTCAACCACTTCCTCTGGCAGCTTGTTGCATAGATTTCCGCTTAAATCCCTTTGAAATCTCTCCTCCCCCACCTTAAACACATCTTGGACCCTCCTACCCTGGGGAAAAGACTGTTAAACACATGCTCAGACTGACAGTTTGACATGTGTCTATTTTAATGCAAGGAGTATTATGAACAAAGCGGATGAGCTTAGAGCCTGGATCTGTACTTGAAGCTATGATGTTGTGACCATTACAGAAACTCAGGGGTACTTAGAGTGCCAGGCATTAGATGTTTCAGAAAGGACAGGGAGGGAGGCTTGGCACTGCTGATCAGAGATAGTGTCATGGCTGTAAAAAAGCAGTAAGTCATGGAGGGACTTGGTTGGGTGGTCGGCGACTTGGGCCGGCTCCCCCACTGGACTTAGTCTGGTGAGGAGGGTGTGAGGACACCCAGCAGGACTGAAAAAAACAAGACCTGACAAAGGACGGATGAGCTCCTTGTGAGCCAGCGGCCATCTTCCGTGGAGGAGATTAAAGCCTCACCACGTATCTAGGAATCGTATGCGATTCACTTAGAAGAGACATGATGAACTTGGGCGCTGCACCGTGTGCCTGGACCTGCCCAAGGCCTCTGTCTAAGGAAGGGCCGAGCTCGAAGAAGTGGCCATGGCTGGAGGCTGACACAGCCTCGGGCTCAAGTTCGGCGGGGGCAGCAGCGGGCGGTGCCAAGGCGGCCAGCGAGAACAAACTGGAGGAGAGGCTGTACTCGGTGCTGTCGCAAGATCGAAGAAGATGGAGGTGCATAGCCACCAATCCCGGATTCGGGACGGCACCCACTGACTGACTGACTGACTGACTTGGAGGGGTTGTCCACGGAGTCTCTGTGGGTGGAAGTTAGGAATAGGAAGGAGTCAATAACTCTACCGGATGCTTTTTATAGACCACCCAATAGTAACAGGGACATTGAGGAGCAGATAGGGAGACAGATTCTGGAAAGGTGTTGTCGTGGTGGCAGATTTTAATTTCCCACATATTGATTGGCATCTCCCTAGAGCGAGGGGTTTAGATGGGGTGGAGTTTGTCAGGTGTGTTCAGGAAGGTTTCCTGACACAATATGTAGATAAGCCTACTTGAGGAGAGGCTGTACTTGATCTGGTATTGGGAAATGAACCTGGTCAGGTGTCAGGTCTCTCAGTGGGAGAGCATTTTGGAGAGAGTGATCTCAACCCAACTCCTTTACCATAGCATTGGAGAGGGATAGGAACAGATAAGTTAGGAAAACGTTTAATTGGAGTAAGGGGAAATATGAGGCTATCAGGCAGGAACTTGGAAGCATAAATTCCTCCTGTCCCCAGCTTCCTCTTACAGTCTAAGACTTACCGGTTATTTATTGCTCATTATAAATTGTCCCGTGATTAGGGTGGGGTTAAATCAGTGGGTTGCTGGGTGGCATGTCTCAGGGGGCCTATCCCGCGCTGTATCCCCAAACAAAATGAACTAAAATGAAACATCGTCAGAGATGCCGGGGATGTGGAGCAGAGTCTGAGGAGTCAGGGGAACAGTGAAAGACGTCCAGTCAGAGTACGATGTTGATTTTGTCCAGAGTGCAATGTCGATTTCGTCCGGTCAGAGTGTGATGTCGATTTCGTCCGGTCAGAGTGTGATGTCGATTTCGTCCGGTCAGAGTACGATGTCGATTTTGTCCGGTCAGAGTGTGATGTCGATTTCGTCCGGTCAGAGTACGATGTCGATTTTGTCCGGTCAGAGTACGATGTCGATTTTGTCCGGTCAGAGTACGATGTCGATTTTGTCCGGTCAGAGTGTGATGTCGATTTCGTCCGGTCAGAGTACGATGTCGATTTTGTCTGGTCAGAGTACGATGTCGATTTTGTCCGGTCAGAGTGCGATGTCGATTTCGTCCGGTCAGAGTGCGATGTGGATTTTGTCCGGTCAGAGTGCGATGTTGATTTTGTCCGGTCAGAGTGCGATGGTGATTTTGTGTATGATATGGTAAGAGGTGCAGACAGGGTGAACACACACAATCAGGGCACTCAGTGTACAGGCTGGGATGGCTGCTGCACAAGATTATACTCCCACTTGTACAAGACATCAGTGAGGCTGCATTGGGAATATTTTTTGTGTTTATTGGCACTGATATACACCATGAAATGTGTTGTTCTGTGGTGGAAGTATGGGACAGGATATTCTTTATTTTTATTTGGAGATATGGCTTGGTAACTCGCTGCTCTGGCCCAACAAAACCAGAATTAGACTCAGGTTTAATGTCACCAGCAAGTGTTGTTCTGTGCAGCAGTACAACGCACTGATAAAAAATTACAAATGACAATAAAGTGTATGTGCAGACATAATTATATACATATACAATTAAATTAAATACATAGTGCAAGCATAGAGCAAAAGATACTGAGATAATGTTCATGGATTCAATGTCCACTCAGAAATCTGACGGTGGAGGGGATGAAACTGTTCCTGAATCGTTGAGTGTGGGTCTTCAGGCTCCTGTACCTCCTCCTGATGGTAGCAATGAGAAGAGAGTATGTCCTGGTGATGGGGTACTTAATGATGGACACCACGTATGTGAGGCATCGCCAAATTACACCAACGTGATCAGTGAGCCTGCTAACCCGTACGTCTTTGGAACATGGGGAAACTGGAGCACCAGAGGAAACCCTCGCAGTCACACGGACAATGTGCAAACTCCATGTGGGAATGAACCTGAATCACTGCCACTGTAAAGTATTACACTACCATGCTAACCCTTAAAAATTAAACACAGAAATTACTATCAGTTAAAATAGAATATACAGAGTCATGCAAAAGTTTGGGCACCCCAGTTAAAATTTCTGTTACTGTGAATAGCTAAGCGAGTAAAAGATGACCTGATTTACAAAAGGCATAAAGTTAAAGATGACACATTTCTTTAATATTTTAAGCAAGATTACTTTTTTTATTTCCATCTTTTACAGTTTCAAAACAACAAAAAAGGATAAGGGCCTGAAGCGAAAGTTTGGGTACCCTGCATGGGCAGTACTTAGTAACACCCCCTTTGGCAAGTATCACAGCTTGTAAACACTCTCTGCAGCCAGCTAAGAGTCTTTCAATTCTTGTTTGGGCGATTTTTGCCCATTCTTCCTTGCAAAAGGCTTCTAGTTCTGTGAGATTCTTGGGCTGTCTTGCGTGCACTGCTCTTTTGAGGTCTATCCACCGATGCTCGATGATGTTTCGGTCGGGGGACTGTGAGGGCCACAGCAAAACCTTTAGCTTGTGCCTCTTGAGGTAGTCCATTGTGGATTTTGAGGTGTGTTTAGGATCATTATCCTGTTGTAGAAGCCATCCTCTTTTCATCTTTGGCTTTTTTACAGACGGTGTGATGTTTGCTTCCAGAATTTGCTGGTATTTAATTGAATTCATTCTTCCCTCTACCAGTGAAACGTTCCCGGTGCCACTGGCTGCAACACAAGCCCAAAGCATGATTGATCCACCCCCGTGATTAACAGTTGGAGAGGGGTTCTTTTCATGAAATTCTGCACCCTTTTTTCTCCAAACATATCTTTGCTCATTACGGCCAAAAAGTTCTATTCAAAAGGTTCAAAGGAACATCTAAACAAGCCTGATGCACTTTAGAAACAAGTCCTGTGGACTGATTAAGCTAAAATAGAACTTTTTGGCCGTACATTAGCTGACTGACAGGAAATGAAGTGGTGGGGTGTGTGGAGGGGTAGGTTAGTGGACGGAGATTTTATTCAGACTTGCAGCTTGGGGAAAGTAACTGTTTTTGGGTCTGGGGGTCCTGCTGTGGGTGCTAAGTAGCCTCCTCCCTGACAGGAGTGGGACATGCAGTCCATATGTAGGGTGAGTAGTTCTTTCATGATGTTACTGGCCCTTTTCCAGCACCTTTCTGTAGATATGTACGTGATAGCAGGTAGGCTGATGCTGGTGATGCGTTGAGTACGTCTAGCTTCCTGTGCTAGAGTCTTCCCGTCCACTGCAGTAAAGTTTCCGAGCCAAGCAGAGATGCAGCGTGTTTGGGTTCTCGCCAGGGGACATGAGCAGCGAGAAGGCAGGACAGCAACGATGGGTGGTTATGGGGATGTTCGGAAAGTGCAGGAAAGGTACATCCCAAAAGTATTCTAAAGATGCTGAGGATGTTCTACGAGTTTGTGGTGGCCAGTGCTATCATGTTTGCTGTTGTGTGCTGGGGCAGCAGGCTGAGGGTGACAGACACCAACAGAATCAACAAACTCATTCGTAAGGCCAGTGATGTTGTGGGGATGGAACTGGACTCTCTGACGGTGGTGTCTGAAAAGAGGATGCTGTCTAAGTTGCATGCCATCTTGGACAATGTCTCCCATCCACTACATAATGTACTGGGTGGGCACAGGAGTACATTCAGCCAGAGACTCATTCCACCGAGATGCAACACAGAGCGTCATAGGAAGTCATTCCTGCCTGTGGCCATCAAACTTTACAACTCCTCCCTTGGAGGGTCAGACACCCTGAGCCAATAGGCTGGTCCTGGACTTATTTCCTGGCATAATTTACATATTACTATTTAACTATTTATGGGTTTATTATTATTTATTTATGGTGCAACTGTAACGAAAACCAATTTCCCCCGAGATCAATAAAGTATGACTATGACTGTGACTAAAGGGAGGGTGAGGCAACAGTGGCTGACAAGGGAAGACAAGGGCAGCATAAAAGCAAAAGTGAGGGTATATGAAAGAGCAAAAATTAGATAGAAAGATATTTTATTGATCCCAAAGAAAATGAGTGTCACAATAACATTACAAATATACAAATTTTAATATACAAACATCACAGAAATACAAATATTAGATGAGAACTAAGAAAGAATAAATGATAAATTACCACGAACAGTCTGACAGGAGGGGGTCATCACCTCCCCGGCAGTACGTTTATTCATTACAGAGCCTAATGGCTGAAGGTAAAAATGACCTCACATCGCACACTTTGGAGCAGCGCAGTTGTCTTAGTCTATTACTAACAGTTCTCCTCTGTTCAGCCAAGGTGACATGCAGAGGGTGAGAAACATTGTCCAGAGTTGCCAGGATTTTCCGTAGGGTCCTTTGTTCTACCACAGCCTCCAGTGTGTCCCATTTGACTCCTAAAACAGAGCCAGCCTTCCTAATCAGTTTATTGAGCCTGTTGGCATCTCCCGTGTTGATCCCATTGCCCCAGCACACCTCTGCATAGAAGATTGTCCAGGGGACAATGCACTGGTAGGACATATGAAGGAGAGGCCTGCATACTCTAAACGACCACAGTCTCCTCAGGAAGTAGAGGTGACTCTGGCCCTTCTTGTACACAGCCTCTGTGTTGGTGCTCCACTCCAGTCTCATCCAGGTGCACCTTAGTTAGAGGATTGAGAAGCTTTTAAAAAACCAATAGAAGGCAACTAATATCAGACTGTTAGAAAATGACACTGGAGAGGTACAAAAGTCTTAGACATGTATATATAGCTAGGCTGCCTGAGACTTTTGCACAGGACTGTAATGGGGGACATGAAATAGTGGATGAACTGAATAAATATTTTGTTTGTCAGTCTTCACTGCTGAAGTCACTAGCAAAATGCCAGGAATTCAAGTGTCAGGGGACAGAAGTGGGTGCAGCTGGCATTACTAAGGAGCAAGTACTGGGGAAGCTGAAAGGTTTGAAAGCAGATATATCACCTGGACCAGGTTGTCTACACCCCAGGGTTCTGAAGAAGGTGGCTGAAGAGATCATTGAGGCACTTTTCATGAAGCTCTGGATTCTGGAACGACTCCTGAGGACTAGAAAATTGCAAATGTCACTCCGCTCCTCGAGAAGGGAGGGAGGCTGAAGAAAGGAAATTATAGGCCAGTTAGCCTGACCTCAGTGGTTGGGAAAATATGAGTCAATTGTTAAGGATGAGGTTTTGGGGTACTTGGAGGCACTTGGTAAAATAGGCCAAAATCAGCATGGTTTCCTTAAGGGAAAATCTTGCCTGACAAATCTGTTGGAACTCTTTGAGGAAATAACAAGCAGGATAGAAAAAGAAGAGTCAGTGGGTGCTGTTTATTTGGATTTTTAGAAGACTTTTGACTAGGTGCCACACATGAGGCTGCTAAACAAGATAAGAGTCCATGATATTACAGGAAAGACTCTAGCCGGATAAAGCGGTGGCTGATTGGCAGGGGCCAAAGAGTGGGAATAAAGGGAGCCTTTTCTGGCTGGCTGCAGTGACTAGTGGTGTTCCCCAGGGGTCTGTGTGAGGACTGATTCTTCTCACACTTTATGTCGATGATTTGGATGATGGAATTGATGGCTTTGTTGCAAAGTGTGCAGATGATATGAAGATAGGTGGAGGGGCAGTTTTGAGGAAGTAGAGAGGCTACAGAAGGACTTAGACAGATTGGGAGAATGGGCATAGAAGTGGCAGATGGAATACTGTGTAGGGAAGTGTGTGGTCGTGTACGTTGGTAAAAGCAATAAAAATGGGCAGAAAATGGAGAAATCTGAGGCACAAGGGGATTTGGTGTCCTTGTGCAGGATTCCCTGAAGGTTAACTTGCAGGTTGAGTCAGTGGTGAGGAAGGCAAACGCAGTGATGGCGTTCATTTCAGGAGCACTGGAATGTACGAGTAAGGATACAGTGCTGGGGCTGCATCCACTGCTTTTTGTAGGACTTTCCGTTCAAGGGCATTGGTCAAACTGCACCCGGAGTATTAAGCAATTTTGGGCTTCTTAAAAAGAAAATATGTGCTGGCATTGGAGAGGATTAAAGTTCAGAGTTAATTTATTATCAAAGTCAGCATGTAGAACCCTGAGATTCATTTACTTGTGGGCGTACTCGATAAATCCAATAACTGTGCTAGAATCAATTGCACCAACTTGGCCATTCAACCACTGTGCAAAAGACCACCAACCACAAATATAAAAAGAAAGAAATAATAATTATAGTAAACAATAAATATTGAGAACATGAGATGAAGAGTCCATAGGTCCAGGGAACAGGGCAGTGATGGGACGAGTGAAGTTATCCCCTCTGGTTCAAGAGCCTGATGGTTGAGGGGTAGTAACTGTTCCTGAACCTGGTGGTGTGGGTCCTGAGGCTCCTGGACCTCCTTCCTGATGGCAGCAGTGAGAATTGAGCACGGCCTGGATGGTGGGGGTCCCTGATGATGGATGCTGCTTTCCTGTGACAACGCTACATGTAGCTCCACTCTATGGGGCGGAAGGCTTTCCCCATGATGGACTGGGCCGTATCCACTACTCTTTGTAGCATGTTCTGTTCAAGGGGATTGGTGATTCCATACCACTCAACAACTCTCCACCACACACTTATAGAAGTTTGTCAGAGTTTTAGATGTCATACTGAATCCTTGCAAGTATTCCCAAGGAAACAGAGGTGCTACTGTACTCTCTTTGTACTTGCTGTTATGTCCTGGGCCCAGGGCAGATCCTCTGAAATGATAGCACTGAGGAACTTAATGTTGCTGACCCTCCCCACCTCTGGTTTTCTCCTCCTGAATTCAGTAATCAGCCCTCGGTCTTGCTACATTGAGTGAGAGGTTGTTGTTGTGGTGCTGAGCCGTTTTCGACCTTCCTATATGCTGAGTCATCAGCACCTTCGAATCAGCTACGACACTTGAATATGGCATGGGAGCTGTGCTTAGCCTCACAATCGTAAGTGTAAAGCGTGTAAGTACACAGTGCACGTGAGCTGATGGAGATCGTGCGGGAGATGTTGTTGCCAATCTGAACTGGCTGGGGTCTGCAAGTGAGGAAACGGAGAGTTCAGTTGCACAGGGAGATATTGACTAGTTTTGAGGAGATGATGGTGTTCAGGAGCATCCTGATGTAGACATCTTTGTTGTCTAGATGTCCCAGGGTTGAGTGAAGACGCATTGAAATGGCATCTGCTGTGGACTTGTTGCTTCGGTAGGCAAACAGGAGTTGATATGTTTCATCACCGACCTCTCAAAGCACTCCATCACAGGGAATCTAAGTGCTACTGGACAACAGACATTGACGCAGGTCACCACATTCTTCTTGGGCACTGATGTAACTGAAGCCTGCTTGAAGCAGGTAACAACAGACAACAGGTGCAGGAGTAGGCCATTCAGCCCTTCGAGCCAGCACCGCCATTCACTGTGATCATGGCTGATCATCCACAATCAGTATCCAGTTCCTGCCTTCTCCCCATATCCTTCACTCTGCTATCATTAAGAGCTCTATCTAACTCTTTCTTGAAAGAATCAAGAGAATTGGCCTCCACTGCCTTCTGAGGCAGAGCATTCCACAGATCCACAACTCTCTGTGTGAAAAAGTTTTTCCTCAACTCTGTTCTAAATGGCCTACCCCTTATTCTCAAACTGTGGCCTCTGGTTCTGGACTCACCCATCAGTGGGAACATGCTTCCTGCCTCCAATGTGTCCAATCCCTTAATAATCTTAGATGTTTCAATCAGATCCCCTCTCAGCCTTCTAAATTCCAGAGTATACAAGCTCAGTCGCTCCAATCTTTCAACGTATGACAGTCCCGCCATCCCAGGAATTAACCTCATGAACCTACGCTGCACTCCCTCAATAGCAAGAATGTCCTTCCTCAAATTTGGAGACCAAAACTGTACACAATACTCCAGGCGTGGTCTCACCAGGGCCCTGTACAACTGCAGAAGGACCTCTTTGCTCCTATACTCAACTCCCCTTGTTATGAAGGCCAGCATGTCATTAGCTTTCTTCACTGCCTGCTGTACCTGCATGCTTGCTTTCAGTGACTGATGTACAAGGACACCTAGATCTCGTTGTACTTCCCCTTTTCCTAACTTGACACCATTCAGATAGTAATCTGCCTTCCTGTTCTTGCCACCAAAGGGGATAACCTCACATTTATCCACATTAAACTGCATCTGCCCACTCACCCAACCAGGTGGGTACCTGAGACTGCTGACGCCAGACATCCAGTTGAACAGTACAGGTGTTTAGTACTTGTCCAGGTACCCTGACTGGGCCGGATTCAGCCCTCCTGAAGGCTGCTGGCATATTAGCCTCAGACACAGCTCATTCAGAGCTGTGGGAGTTCCTGATGCTTCCTCATGTGAAGGCACTGAGCTCATCTGGAAGTAAGGGCCTGTTGTCGCTTGATTTTACTTTATAAGAAGAGAGAGCATTCAAGCCCTGCTACAACTGAGCATCCTTTGTAGATTGGAGTTTAGTCCAGAATTGCCGCTTGGCTTGCGAGATGGCTTTCCAGAGACTGTAAGATATACATACGTACCTGTGGGGCTGTATTTTTTACTTATATTCTATATGTGCTTGAATATGCTAGCACCGGGCCTCAAAGCCGCAGATTTGCTGTTGGGGAAAGGACTAGGCCTTAAGCCGTGGTGTCACCTAGCAGGTGTGAGGGCTGGTTGTCAGATGACATTGGTGAACTGGACCATATACATCTTGTCTCATTGTATTTTACTGATATTTTGACTGGGTTTGCTGACTTGTATGTGCGAGGCCTCAGCCTGCAGGGTCGTGGGGGCATCGGGACTCTCATGTGATCTTGCGTGTGACCATTGGTAATGTGTCTTTGCACGCTGACTCTGGAGTCATGCCATCTTGTTAAGCTGTATTCATGTCTGGTTGAATAACATTGAACTGAGTTGAATCCGACTGAACCAAATTGTACCAAGTCTTTCTTGATCACCACACTTGTCTACAACTGCTTTTATAAAGTCCAGAGGAAGTTCATGAGAATGATCCCAGAAATGAGAGGGTTAACATATGAGGAGCGTGCGATGGCTCTGGGCCTGTACTCACTGCAGTTTGGAAGAATGAGGAGGGATCTCATTGAAACCTATTGGATATTGGAAGATCTGGATAGAGTGGATGTGGAGAAGATGTTTCCTATATTGGAGGACCAGAAGACATAGCCTCAGAAATAAGGGACGTCCATTCAGAACAGAGATGAGGAGAAATCTCTTTAGCCAGAGGGCGGACCTGTGGAATTTATTACTACAGACAGCTGTGGAGGCCAAGTCATTGACCCATCGAGCCATTTCATCATGGCTGATCTGTTTGCCTCTCAGCCCCAGTCTCCTGTGTCCCTTCATGCCCTGGCCAATCAAGGATCTATCAACCTCCACAGCCTCTGTGGCCCAATTCTGTTCCTGTGTTTACTGAGCCACTGTACGATGACGTGTATGGGTGGCCAAGGTACAGCATTACGGGTGCGGAAAGGGTGAATCTGCATAGTCTTTTCCCCTGGGTTGGGCTGTTTATTTAGAGACAGTCCTTTCCAGCACTTTGAGCTGTGTCACCAGCAACCCTGATTCAACCCTCACCTAATCATAGGACAATTACAACCACTAATTAACCGACTAACCAGGACGTCTTTGGACTGTGCGAGGGAACTGAAGCGCCTGGGGTAAAGTCACATGGCCACGGGGAGAACGTGGAAACACCCTACAGGCAGTGGTGAGGATTGAACCTGAGTCATTGGCGCTAGAGGATGCCAGAACTGTCGACCAGAGGGCACAGGTTTAAGGGGAGACGGGAGAGGTTTAATAAAACAGGGGCTTGAAGGACAACTATTTCAGCCAGAGGGTGGTCTGTATGTGGAAAAAACTGCCAGAGGAGGTGGATGGTGCAAGCTGAATCATCTGCAGCTCAGCATCAGTCAGACAGAGGAGATGGTGATGGAGTTCAGGAAGACTAAGCCTGCTCTGCTCTGTTACTATTGATGGCGAGGACATGGATGTACTGAAGACCTACGAGTACCTGGAGGAGCACCTGGATGACAGACTGGAGTGCAGCACCAACACAGAGGCTGTGTACAAGAAGGGCCAGAGTTGCCTCTACTTCCTGAGGAGACTGAGGACCTTTGGAGTATGCAGACCTCTCCTTCACATGTTCTACCAGTCTGTTGTTGCCAGAACCATCTTCTATGTGGTGGTGTGCTGGGGCAATGGCACCAACACCGGTGATGCCAATAGGCTCAATAAACTGGTTAGAAAGACTGGCTCTGTTATAGGAGTCAAACTGGACACACTGGAGGCTGTGGTAGAACAAAGGACCCTACGGAAAATCCTGGCAATTCTGTACAACGTTTCTCACCCTCTCCATGCCACCTTGGCTGAACAGAGGAACACTTTTAGTAACACTCACAACACGCTGGAGGAACTCAGCAGGTCAGGCAGCATCCGTGGAAAAGATCGGTCGACGTTTCGGGCCGGAACTCTTCGTCAGGACTTCGTCAGTATCCTGATGAAGGGTTCTGGCCCGAAACGTCGACCGATCGTTTCCATGGATGCTGCCTGACCTGCTGAGTTCCTCCAGCGTGTTGTGAGTGTTGCTCTGACCCCAGCATCTCCAGAGTATTTTGTGTTTACTTTTAGTAACAGACTCAGACAACTGGGCTGCTCCAAAGAGCACTTTCTGAGGTCATTCTTACCCTCGGCCATTAGGCTCTATAATGAGTCACACTATAGACGGGAAAGTGATGACTACCCTCCTGTTAGAGTGTTTGAGGTAACTTATGATGTTATTCTTAGTTCTAATATTTGTAATATTTCTAATACGTGCACTTGTTATGCTACTGTGACTCTGTAATTTCCTTTGGGATCAATAAAGTATCCATTAACAACACTTAAAAGACACTCAGAGGGAACTGGGCCGAACACGGGCTGATGGGAATCTGGGTCGGCAGCGGCCCGACGGGCCGAATGGTCCGAGTCGCGGGTTTCGGATGGAACCGGTCGCCCCCCCCCCACATCCGGGGCGGCGAATAGACGCGCCCAGACCGGGGGGGGGGTACTTTCCATTTGGCGAGCAGGGGCTGAGCAGAGCGATTCGCCGGAAGGAGTCCAGGGCCTACATCCATCCGCAAAGAGATTCTTATCTTCTGGCGTATCGCACCGATATAAACCTCACCCGGCGAGAGGGACCAGCTCCCCACGGGATCGAGCGTCCCCCTGTGAACTGGGAGTTGGTGGTGCAGTCCTCCAGCCCCGGCTTTATAAGCGGCGGCGGCCATTGCGCGCTCTGCAGAGGCGGCCCGAGCTCCGCCCCGGGGAGGAGGGAGATCCGTGCGGCCGGAGTGCGGTGGCGACCGCCGGCTCTCACCGCCGCCATGGCCAACGTTTTCCTGTTCGTGCCCAACCTGATTGGTGAGAATTACTCCGGTGGGCGGGACCGGACACGTCAATCATGGGGTTACGTTCGTTGGGTAGGCGGGGTCACAGAACCCCGATTGTCCTGGGATCTTCCTCTGTAAACCACCCAACACTCACAGATCTCCCTCTGCAGCCTCTGACTGTCCTGGGATCTTCCTCTGCAAACCCCTCCCCAGCACATGCAGATTCTCCCTCTGACTCCTGGGATCTTGCTCTGTAACCCCCCCCCCCCCCGCCACACACACGGATCTCCCTCTGCAGCCTCTGACTGTCCTGGGACCTTGCTCTGTAACCCCAGATCATAGAAGGATCCCCGTTATTCCCCTCTCTTCCAGGGGCACTGGCATCTTTTGCCCTTGGCTGTGACGCCTCTGTCTCCCCACAGGTTACGCACGGATTGTGCTGTTGCTGCTGTCGCTGTGGCTGATGCCCAGGTCCCCGCTTCCAGCTGTTTGCTGTTACCTGGGCAGCGCCTTGCTTGACGCTTTTGATGGATACGCAGCCCGCCTACTCAATCAGTGTAAGTTTGGTCCCCTTGACCTCTGACCTCACCCAGACCTAAGCCCTGACCTCCAAAGGCTCCACCTGAACTGTGAACCCCTGACTTCCCCATGAATCTTATCCTCCTCTGACGGACTCCAATCACCCTAAACCCTGACCAACGATCTTCAATAACTTCCTCAAAATGTGACCTCCCTCCTCCATCATCCCCAATTTCTGAACATTCTGATCTGCAAGCTCTGCTAAATCCTGACTCCCCAACTTCTCCCGACACTGAACCCCAACCTCCCCTAACTTCTGCCCCCCAAAAAATTCCAGAACCATTGATCTCATCCCCAACCTCTTAATCACCCCCATCTCAACTGAAACCTGACCTTTGACCTCCTTTTGCTGACCTTTCTGGAGCCCTCTGACCCTGACCCTTTGAATTCCAAACCAGCCTCCCTGACCACCAGCTTCCCTCAACCACCCGTCCCCAACTTTCCTGAACCCTCTGAACTCTGACAATGATCTCTGACCTCAGACCCTTAACCTTACTGCACCCCTTGACCCTGTTGTCTGAACCTCCCCACCCCCACGTCTAACCTAACCTCCCTGAACTTTGTGAACCCAGTCTGACCTTCCACTCCTTTGCCCCCCCATTTCCTCCCCCCTCTCTCCCCATTCTCCCCCACCCTCATGGTTCTGTCGCTCCCCCCACAGGCAGCCGCCTGGGCTCGATGTTGGACATGCTGACAGACCGTTGCTCCACCCTGTGCCTGCTGATACAACTGAGTGTCCTGTACCCGTCGTACACACTCTGCCTGCAGCTCAGTGCTGCCATCGACATCGCCAGCCACTGGGTCCACATGTACAGGTACGGGCAGGGCTGGGGGGGTTGTGCCAAAGCGTGCAGGGGTCAGGGGAGGGAGGGTGAAGGGTGCTGGGGAGTGTGGGAGAGGGTTTGTGGTAGGGGGGTCCCGAGGGTGTGGGGTGAGGAAGGGGAAGGAGGGTATAACTGCTTCCCAACTCTTGAAACCCCATTGTAATCCCGAGACTGTCCCTCGCTGCCCTCCCCCAGCCCCACTTTGTCAGGTGTGCATGGGGTGATGCGTAGGTCTCAGGAGTGGGTCAGAGAACCGACTCACCCCTCCCTTCTGTCTTCTCCACACTCTGTCCAACAGTGTCAACCTTCGGGGATCCGCAAGCCACAAACAGATCCACCGCGATGGGAATCGTATCCTGCATTACTACTACTCCAGTAGGGTAGGTGAAACCTCATCTCTGTCTCCCCCTCCCCTCCCTCCCTGTCTCTGTACCCCCCCATCTCCATCAGAGGTGTCTCCATTTCACAGCAAGAGGGGAGACTTAACAAACAACTCGATGGTTTACGACATTAAAAGTCTGTTGTGTCGCTTTTTCTGAGCTCTGTGCCGGAAGATCTCAGCTCTCTGGGCACACAGCCGTCTCCCACGACACACCGATCTCCTGCCCGGACACTTGACCTTTGATCCGCCCGTCTCCAGAGCCACGGGATCCCAGCCCTCCGAAGGCGAGGGGATCTCTTAGGCCGAACCCTTGGCATGTTGAATAACGGCCAGTCATGAAACCCCGAGGACGGGTCCCATTCCCGCAAAGGACCGAAGTCGGCGTGTAACTCCAGGTCAGGGTCTTCAAAGGAACCTGAAAGGGAAAACCAGAGATATTAAACGCGGAAATAGAGCTGTTTCTGAAGATGCAAGGAAAGGAGTCGCCGTTAGGCGCCATTAACCCTCTTAAGCTCCCCCTCCCCATCTCTGTCACCCCCTCCTGTCTTGTATCTGTTACCACCTCTATCCCTTATATCTCTCCCCATCTCAGTCACTCCCTCCCCCCAATCTCTGTCACCCTCACCTTCCCGTATGCCCCATTTATCTCCGTCACCCCCTTCCCTCTCCTATCTGTCACCCCCTCCCTCCCGTACACCCCTCCCTTCCTACTCTACACCCCACCCTGTCTCTTGCCCCTCTGCTCTCCTATTCGTGTGTCCACTGTCTCTCTTCCCTCCCCTCAACCTATTCCCCTGATAATCTCACACCCGACGCCCCTCCCTGTCTCCGTTGCTCCCCCCACCTGTTGTCCTGCCTATCTCACACCGTGGTGCCTGGATTTCTTAGGGTGATGCCTGGTCTCTCTCCCCCCTCACAGACTGTGCTGTTCCTGATGTGCGCAGGGAACGAGCTGTTTTACCTGCTGCTCTACGTGTTGTACTTCACCGAGGGGCCCACAGGTAAGTCTGTCTCTTCCATATCCACCAGTCTATCTGAAGTCCAGTTACAATGCTACTGCCGTTCTCCCTCGTCCTCTTTCCCAAAGCATCTTGTCCCGATGTACCAGTGCTCGGCCCGTGACCGTAGAAACCAGGGAGCCTTGTGCTCATGGCTCAGCGCGTCATGGCAGCCGTCCTCCTATTGACAGGTTTTGTCTGCAGCCAGCATAATCGAAGACCCAGATACCCCCTCTCCCATCAGCTCTCCCTCCCACATGGTTCTTGGGCCAAGTGTCTGATTGATCTGTCCCCTCAGTAAATCATCTCCCCTTGTCCAATTCCCATCTCACACTCTCCCTCTCTCTGTCACACTCTCCCCATCTCCCTCTCTCACACTCTCCCTCTCTCTCTCACACTCTCCCCATCTCCCTCTCTCACACTCTCCCTCTCTGTGTCACACTCTCCCCATCTCCCTCTCTCACACTCTCCCCATCTCCCTCTCTCACACTCTCCCTCTCTCTCACACTCTCCCCATCTCCCTCTCTCACACTCTCCCTCTCTCTGTCACACTCTCCCCATCTCCCTCTCTCACACTCTCCCTCTCTCTGTCACACTCTCCCCATCTCCCTCTCTCACACTCTCCCTCTCTCTCTCACACTCTCCCCATCTCCCTCTCTCTGTCACACTCTCCCCATCTCCCTCTCTCACACTCTCCCTCTCTCTCACACTCTCCCCATCTCCCTCTCTCACACTCTCCCTCTCTCTCACACTCTCCCCATCTCCCTCTCTCACACTCTCCCTCTCTCTGTCACACTCTCCCCATCTCCCTCTCTCACACTCTCCCCCTCTCTGTCACACTCTCCCCATCTCCCTCTCTCACACTCTCCCTCTCTCTCTCACACTCTCCCCATCTCCCTCTCTCTGTCACACTCTCCCCATCTCCCTCTCTCACACTCTCCCTCTCTCTGTCACACTCTCCCATCTCCCTCTCTCACACTCTCGCTCTCTCTGTCACACTCTCCCCATCTCCCTCTCTCACACTCTCCCCATCTCCCTCTCTCTGTCACACTCTCCCCATCTCCCTCTCTCACACTCTCCCTCTCTCTGTCACACTCTCCCCATCTCCCTCTCTCACACTCTCCCTCTCTCTGTCACACTCTCCCTCTCTCTGTCACACTCTCCCCATCTCCCTCTCTCACACTCTCCCTCTCTCTGTCACACTCTCCCCATCTCCCTCTCTCACACTCTCCCTCTCTCTGTCACACTCTCCCCATCTCCCTCTCTCACACTCTCCCTCTCTCTGTCACACTCTCCCCATCTCCCTCTCTCTGTCACACTCTCCCCATCTCCCTCTCTCACACTCTCCCTCTCTGTGTCAGACACTCTCCCCCCCCCCCCATCTTTCTGTCTCTCACGGTCCCTCAGACGACTGGAGAATTGCAAACGTCACTCCACTCTTTAAGAAAGGGGGAAGGCAGCAGAAGGTAAATGATAGACCAGTTAGCCTGACCTCAGTGGTTGGGAAGATGTTGGAGTCAATTGTTAAGGATGAGGTGATGGAGTACTTGGTGACACAGGACAAGATAGTACAAAGTCAGCATGGTTTCCTTAAGGGATAATCTGCCTGACAAACCTGTTGGAATTCTTTAAGGAGATTACAAGTAGGATAGATGAAGGGGATTCAGTGGATGTTAAATATTTGGACTTTCAGAATGTCTTTGACAAGGTGCCACACGTGAGGCTGCTTACCAAGTGAAGAGCCCATGGTATTACAGGAAAGTTACTAACATGGTTAGAGCATTTGCTGATTGCTAGGAGGCAGTGAGTGGGAATAAAGGGATCCTTGTCTGGTTGGCTGCCAGTGACTAGTGGTGTTCCGCAGGGGTCGGTCTTTTTACGCTGTGTATGAATGATTTAGATGATGGAATAGATGAGTTCGTTGTCAAGTTTGCAGATGATATGAAGATTGGTGGAGGAGCAGGTAGTGTTGAGGATACAGGTAGGATGCAGAAGGACTTAGACAATTAGGAGAACAGGGAATAAAGTGGCAAATAAAATACATTTTGGTAGTAGAAATAAATGTCCAGTCTATTTTCTAAATGGAGAGAACATCCAGGAATCTGAGATGCAGTGGGAGCTGGGAGTCCTTGTGTAGAACACCCTGAAGGTTAACTTGCGGGTTGAGTCAGTGGTGAGGAAGGCAGATGCCATGTTAGCATTCATTTCAAGAGGTCTAGAATACAAGAGCAGGGATGTGATGCTGAGGCTTTATAAGGCACTGGTGAGGCCTCACCTTGAGTATTGTGAACAGTTTGGGGCCCCTCATCTTGGAAAAGATGTGCTGGCATTGGAGAGGGTCCAGAGGAGGTTCACAAGGATGATTCCAGGAATGAAAGTGTTATCATATGAGGAACATTTGATGGCTCTAGGTCTGTACTCGCTGGAATTCAGAAGGATGAGGGAGGATCTCATTGAAACCTTTCAAATGTTGAAAGGCCTAGACAGAGAAGATGTGGAAAGGATGTTTCCCATGGTGGGAGAGTCCAGGACAAGAGGGCACAGCCTCAGGATAGAGGGGCGCCCTTTCAAAACAGAGATGTGGAGAAATTTCTTTAACCAGAGGGTGGTGAGTTTGTGGAGTTTGTTGCCACGTGCAGTTGTGGAGGCCAGGCTGTTGGGTGTATTTACGGCAGAGATTGATAGGTTCCTATTTGGGCATGGCATCAAAGGTTACGGGGAGAAGGCCGGGAACTGGGGTTGAAGAGGAGATTTTTTAAAAATGACAATGGCAGAGCAGGCTCGATGGGCCAGATGGCCTAATTCTGCTCCTATGTCTTATGGTCTTGTGTTTCACGTGCTCTATGCTGCCTCCCCGTCTCACACACTCCCTCCCTCTGTGTCACACTCCTTCCTGTCTCCCTGCCTGACACTCCGTCTCTCTCCCCTGCAGTTGTAGGACTGGCTGTTGGATGGATCCGTTTCCTGGTCTGGCTCACCGCCCCGGTCTCAGTGACCAAGACCCTGATCAGCCTGGTCCAGATGGTGTCCGCAGCCCAGGACTTGGCCCAGATGGACCAGAGGGATCACCATGGGCAGCTGGATTCGTGCAGGGACAAGGCGGAATGATGGGTTGTGGGAGAGAGAGACCCACAGCCCCCTCCCCAGCACTGTCTGAGGGAGGATCTAGTCCCTAAGGATTCATACCACCCTAACAATCATGGTGAGAGTGGGTGAGGGGGAGGACAGGTAAAACCTCCAAACCTCCTCCTCCGTGAGGATGAGAGAGGGGGGGATGGTGAGGGTTGAGGGGAGGGGTCAGAAAGGGAAGGAGTGTATCAGGGAGGGAGAGAAAGCGAAGGAGGGATAGTGTGACGGAGTGGGAGAGGGTCAGGGAGGGAGAGTGAAAGAGGGCGAGGGCATGTGACAGAGAGAGAGGATTAAGGAGGGTGTGTTGGAGAGAGGGAGGAGATGGAGAGGAGTGTGACGGAGGGAGAGGGAAGGAGTGTGTTGGGTGGGGGAGAGGTGGAGAGCGTGAGAGGGAGGATGAGGATGGAGAGAGTGGGTCGGAGGGGAGAGAGGGAAGGAGTACATCGGGGGGGTCGGGGTGGAAGATTGGGAGCTAAAGAGAGATGGAGTGAGTGTGTCAGGGAGGGGAGGAGAGAGGGAGATAGAGGGATGGAAAGCGTATGAAGGAGGGAAGGAACCTTGGCTATTGGGGGGAGGGTACTGGCCCCACCCTTGGCAACCCCATAGAGGGAGGGGCAAAACCAAGGGTTCTGGGGGAGGTGGGGTGCCACCTTCGGGGACCAGAGGATACGGCATGTGGAGCATCTGATGAATAAATGCCTTTGTCACCCAGAGACTGGTGTTGTTATTAAGTTCGGGGGGTGGGGAGGGATTGAGGTGGATGGGAGGGGAGTCGGCTGTGCTGGCGTTCCACTTATGACTGTGTGGCTGAGCACGGACAGCTGCAATACCATATTCGAGCTGGCGGACGACACCAGCATTGAGGAGGGAGATTGTAACAACCTCTCGCTCAACACCAAGACCACGGGGATCATCACTGACTTCGGGAGAAGGAAACTGGAGGTCCATGAGCCGGTCCTCGTTGGAGGATCAGGGAGAGAGGGAGGGGTTATTATTCCAGATGACCTGTCAGTGTTGTTACGGAGGAGGCATGGCAACGCCTCTATTTCCTCAGCAGTTCGTGGAGATGAGACAGACTTACCTGTGGGACCCTCAGTGAAGTACAACACGTAGATGTGTGGTGGCTGCTCGGAGCCCAGTGTGGACACATCAAAGCTATTGAATAGAAAAGCCGACAAAGAGACAGCGGCTGCAGCCCACCCACCCTCGAGCACATCTGCACGGAGCGCTGTCGCAGGAAAGCAGCATCTATCATCGGGGACCCCCACCACCAGGACGTGCTCTCTCCTCGCTGCTGCCATCGGGAAGGAGGTCCAGGAGCCTCAGGACTCACCCCACCAGGTTCAGGAACAACCTCAACCATCAGCTTCCTGAACCAGAGGGGATAACTTCACTGACCCCAACCACGAACAGATCGCACAACCTATGGACTCATGTTCAAGGGTTGCCTCGACAACTCATGGTCTTAATATTTATTACTTATTTATTTTTCTCGTGTTTGTGCAGTTTGTCTTCATTGCACGTTGGTCGGCAGTCTCTGTGTGTAGTTCTTCATTGATTCTATTGCATTTCTTTGTTCTACTGTGAATACCCACAAGAAGATGAATTTCAGAGCAGAATACGGTAACATATAGGTACTTTGAAAATAAATTTACTTTCAACTTTGAGAGGGGAGGGGGAGGTGGATGAGGGAGGGGACATTATTTAGCCACTAATTACTAATTTAATTGATTGTGCATGACACTGTGAGCCACTGGGCCTGTTCCTGTGTCATACTGTCCTAGTTCGGCCAGTCTGCACTGCCATCGTGATTTATTCTCCATCTCAACCTCAGCCTCCTTCCTTCTCGGTGTAACCCTTGATACCCTGACTAATCAAGAACATATCACCCTCCCCTTTAAATATACCCAACGACCAGGCCTCCAAAGCTGACTGGCAAAGAATTCCACAGATTCACCATCATCGGATAAAGAAATTCCTAATTTCTGTTCTAAAGGGCCGTCCCTCTATTCTGAAGCTGTGCCCTCTGGTGTGAGGCTTCCCCATCATAGTGGGTGTTGGAGATGGGGAGAGGGGTTGATGGAGATGGGGAGAGGGGGTGTCGGAGATGGGGAGAGGGGTTGATGGAGATGGGGAGAGGGGGTGTCGGAGATGAGGGGTTGTCAGAGATGGGGAGAGAGGGGTGTCGGAGATGGGGAGAGGGGGTGTCGGAGATGGGGAGAGGGGGTTGATGGAGATGGGGGGTGTCGGAGATGGGGAAAGAGGGGTTGTCGGAGGGAGAGAGGGGTTGATGGAGATGTGGAGAGAGGGGGTGTCAGAGATGGGGAGAGGGGTTGATGGAGATTAGGGGGTGTCGGAGATGGGGAGAGGGGGGTGTCGGAGATGGGGAGAGGGGGGTGTCGGAGATGGGGAGAGGGGTTGATGGAGATGGGGAGGGGGTGTCGGAGGTGGGGAGAGAGGGAGTGTCGGAGATGGGGAGAGGGGTTGATGGAGATGTGGAGAGGGGTTGATGGAGGGGAGAGAGGTTTTGATGGAGAGGGGGTGAGAGGGGTGTCAGAGATGGGGAGAGGGGGTGTCGGAGATGGGGAGAGGGGGTTGATGGAGATTGGGGGTGTCGGAGATGGGGAGAGGGGGTTGATGGAGATTGAGGGGTGTCGGAGATGGGGAGGGGGCTTGATGGAGATTGAGGGGTGTCGGAGATGGGGAGAGGGGTTGATGGAGATTGCGGGGGTGTCGGAGATGGGGAGAGGGGTTGATGGAGATGAGGGGTTGTCAGAGATGGGGAGAGAGGGGTGTCGGAGATGGGGAGAGAGGGGTTGTCGGAGATGGGGAGAGGGGTTGATGGAGATGGGGAGAGAGGGGTTGATGGAGATGGGGAGAGAGGGGTTGATGAAGATTGGGGGTGTCGGAGATGGGGAGAGAGGGGTGATGGAGATGGGGAGAGGGGTTGATGGAGATGGGGAGAGGGGGTGTCGGAGGGGGAGAGAGGGGTTGTTGGAGATGGGGAGAGAGGGGTTGATGCAGATGGGGAGAGGGGTTGATGGAGAATGGGAGGTGTCGGAGATGGGGAGAGGGGTTGATGGAGATGGGGAGAGGGGGTGTCGGAGGGGGAGAGAGGGGTGATGGAGATGGGGAGAGGGGTTGATGGAGATGGGGAGAGAGGGTGTTGGAGGGGGAGAGAGGGGTTGTTGGAGATGGGGAGAGAGGGGTTGATGCAGATGGGGAGAGGGGTTGATGGAGAATGGGAGGTGTCGGAGATGGGGAGAGGGGGTTGATGGAGATTGGGGGGGTGTCGGAGATGGGGAGAGGGGTTGATGGAGATGGGGAGAGAGGGGTTGATGAAGATTGGGGGTGTCGGAGATGGGGAGAGAGGGGTTGGTGGAGATTGGGGGGTGTCGGAGATGGGGAGAGGGGTTGTTGGAGATGGGGAGAGAGGGGTTGATGGAGATGGGGAGAGGGGTTAATGGAGATGGGGAGAGGGGGTGTCGGAGGGGGAGAGAGGGGTTGTTGGAGATGGGGAGAGAGGGGTTGATGGAGATGGAGAGAGGGGTTGATGGAGATGGGGAGAGGGGGTTGATGGAGAATGGGGGGTGTCGGAGATGGGGAGAGGGGGTTGATGGAGATTGAGGGGTGTCGGAGATGGGGAGAGAGGGCTGTCGGAGATGGGGAGAGAGGGGTTGATGGAGATGGGGAAAGAGGGGTTGTCGGAGATGGAGAGAGAGGAGTTGATGGAGATGGGGAAAGGGGTTGTCGGAGATGGAGAGGGGGTTGATGGAGATGGGGAGGGGGGTGTCAGAGATGTGGAGAGGGGTTGATGGAGATGGGGAGAGAAGGTGTGATGGAGATGTGGAGAGAGGGGGTGTCAGAGATTGGGGAGAGGGAGTGTCAGAGATTGGGAGAGGGGCCGTCGGAGATGGGGAGAGAGGGGTTGTCGGAGATGGGGAGAGGGGGGTTTTGGAGATGAGGAAGAGAGGGTGTGTCGGAGATGGGGGAGAGAGGGTGTGTCGGAGATGGGGAGAGGGGTTGATGGAGATGGGGAGAGGGGGTTGATGGAGATGGGGGGTGTCGGAGATGGGGAAAGAGGGGTTGTCGGAGATGGAGAGAGGGGTTGATGGAGATGGGGAGAGCGGGTTGATGGAGGTTGGGGGTGTTGGAGATGGGGAGAGAGGGGTGTCGGAGATGGGGAGAGGGGTTGATGTAGATGGGGAGGGGGGTGTGTCGGAGATGGGGGAGAGAGGGGGTGTCAGAGATTGGGGAGAGGGAGTGTCAGAGATTGGGAGAGTGGGGCTGTCAGAGATGGGGAGAGGGGGGTGTCGGAGATGAGGGAGAAAGGGTGTGTCGGAGATGGGGAGAGAGGGTTTGATGGAGATGTGGAGAGAGGGGTTGATGGAGATGGGGAGAGAGGAGTTGATGGAGATGGGGAAAGGGGTTGTCAGAGATGGGGAGAGGGGGGTTGATGGAGATGGGGAGAGAAGGTTTGATGGAGATGGGGAGAGAGGGGTTGATGGAGATGGGGAGAGAGGGGTTGATGGAGATGGGGAGAGAGGGGTTGTCGGAGATGGGGAGGGGGGTGTCGGAGATGGGGAGAGAGGGTGTGTCGGAGATGAAGAGAGCGGGGTTGATGGAGATGGGGGGGTGTCGGAGATGGGGAAAGAGGGGTTGTCAGAGATGGAGAGAGGGGTTGATGGAGATGGGGAGAAGGGGTTGATGGAGATTGGGGGGTGTCGGAGATGGGGTGAGGGGGTTGTCGGAGATGGAGAGAGGGGTTGATGGAGATGGGGAGGGGGGTGTCAGAGATGTGGAGAGGGGTTGATGGAGATGGGGAGAGAAGGTTTGATGGAGATGTGGAGAGAGGGGGTGTCAGAGATTGGGGAGAGGGAGTGTCAGAGATTGGGAGAGGGGCCGTCGGAGATGGGGAGAGAGGGGTTGTCGGAGATGGGGAGAGGGGGGTTTTGGAGATGAGGAAGAGAGGGTGTGTCGGAGATGGGGGAGAGAGGGTGTGTCGGAGATGGGGAGAGGGGTTGATGGAGATGGGGAGAGGGGGTTGATGGAGATGGGGGGTGTCGGAGATGGGGAAAGAGGGGTTGTCAGAGATGGAGAGAGGGTTTGATGGAGATGGGGAGAGCGGGTTGATGGAGGTTGGGGGTGTTGGAGATGGGGAGAGAGGGGTGTCGGAGATGGGGAGAGGGGTTGATGTAGATGGGGAGGGGGGTGTCGGAGATGAGGGAGAGAGGGTGTGTCGGAGATGGGGAGAGAGGGTTTGATGGAGATGTGGAGAGAGGGGTTGATGGAGATGGGGAGAGGGGGTTGATGGAGATGGGGAGAGAGGAGTTGATGGAGATGGGGAAAGGGGTTGTCAGAGATGGGGAGAGGGGGGTTGATGGAGATGGGGAGAGAAGGTTTGATGGAGATGGGGAGAGAGGGGTTGATGGAGATGGGGAGAGAGGGGTTGATGGAGATGGGGAGAGAGGGGTTGTCGGAGATGGGGAGGGGGGTGTCGGAGATGGGGAGAGAGGGTGTGTCGGAGATGAAGAGAGCGGGGTTGATGGAGATGGGGGGTGTCGGAGATGGGGAAAGAGGGGTTGTCGGAGATGGAGAGAGGGGTTGATGGAGATGGGGAGAAGGGGTTGATGGAGATTGGGGGGTGTCGGAGATGGGGTGAGGGGGTTGTCGGAGATGGGGAGAGAGGGGTGTTGGAGATGGGGAGAGGGGTTGATGGAGATGGGGAGAGGGGTTGATGGAGATGGGGAGAGGGGTTGATGGAGATGGGGAGAGAGGGGGTGTCGGAGATGGGGGAGAGGGAGTGTCAGAGATTGGGAGAGAGGGGCCGTCGGAGATGGGGAGAGAGGGGTTGATGGAGATGGGGAGAGGGGGTTGATGGAGATGGGTGTCTGAGATGGGGAAAGAGGGGTTGATGGAGATGGGTGTCGGAAATGGGGAAAGAGGGGTTGTCGGAGATGGAGGGAGGGGTTGATGGAGATGTGGAGAGAGGGGTTGATGGAGATGTGGAGAGAGGGGTTGTTGGAGATGGGGAGAGGGGTTGATGGAGATGGGGAGAGGGGTTGATGGAGATGGGGAGGGGGTTGATGGAGATGGGGAGGGGGGGTGTCGGAGATGGGGAGAGAGGGGTTGTCGGAGATGGGGAGAGAGGAGTTGATGGAGATGGGGAAAGGGGTTGTCGGAGATGGGGAGAGAAGATTTGATGGAGATGGGGAGAGAGGGGTTGATGGAGATGGGGAGAGAGGGGTTGTCGGAGATGAGGAGGGGGGGTGTCGGAGATGGGGAGAGAGGGTGTGTCGGAGATGAAGAGAGAGGGGTTGATGGAGATGGGGAAAGAGGGGTTGTCGGAGATAGAGAGAGGGGTTGATGGAGATGGGGAGAGGGGGTTGATGGAGATTGGGGGGGTCGGAGATGGGGAGAGGGGGTTGTCGGAGATGGGGAGAGAGGGGTGTTGGAGATGGGGAGAGGGGTTGATGGAGATGGGGAGAGGGGTTGATGGAGATGGGCAGAGAGGGGGTGTCGGAGATGGGGGAGAGGGAGTGTCAGAGATTGGGAGAGAGGGGCCGTCGGAGATTGGGAGAGAGGGGTTGATGGAGATGGGGAGAGGGGGTTGATGGAGATGGGTGTCCGAGATGGGGAAAGAGGGGTTGATGGAGATGGGGAGAGAGGGGTTGAGGAAGATTGGGGGTGTCGGAGATGGGGAGAGAGGGTTGGTGGAGATTGGGGGGTGTCGGAGATGGGGAGAGGGGTTGATGGAGATGGGGAGAGGGGTTGATGGAGATGGGGAGAGGGGGTGTCGGAGGGGGAGAGAGGGGTTGTTGGAGATGGGGAGAGAGGGGTTGATGGAGATGGGGAGAGGGGTTGATGGAGATGGGGAGAGAGGGGTTGATGGAGATGGGGAGAGGGGTTGATGGAGATGGGGAGAGGGGGTGTCGGAGGGGGAGAGAGGGGTTGTTGGAGATGGGGAGAGAGGGGTTGATGGAGATGGGGAGAGGGGTTGATGGAGATTGGTGTCCGAGATGGGGAAAGAGGGGTTGATGGAGATGGGGAGAGAGGGGTTGATGAAGATTGGGGGTGTCGGAGATGGGGAGAGAGGGGTTGGTGGAGATTGGGGGGTGTCGGAGATGGGGAGAGGGGTTGATGGAGATGGGGAGAGGGGTTGATGGAGATGGGGAGAGGGGGTGTCGGAGGGGGAGAGAGGCGTTGTTGGAGATGGGGAGAGAGGGGTTGATGGAGATGGGGAGAGGGGTTGATGGAGATGGGGAGAGGGGTTGATGGAGATGGGGAGAGGTGGTGTCGGAGGGGGAGAGAGGGGTTGTTGGAGATGGGGAGAGAGGGGTTGATGGAGATGGGGAGAGGGGTTGATGGAGAATGGGAGGTGTCGGAGATGGGGAGAGGGGGTTGATGGAGATTGGGGGGTGTCGGAGATGGGGAGAGGGGGTTTATGGAGATTGAGGGGTGTTGGAGATGGAGAGGGGGGTTGATGGAGATTGGGGGGTGTTGGAGAGGGGGTTGATGGAGATTGAGGGGTGTCGGATGCGGAGAGGGGTTGATGGAGATGGGGAGAGAGGGGTTGATGGAGATGGGGAGAGGGGGTGTCGGAGGGGGAGAGAGGGGTTGTTGGAGATGGGGAGAGAGGGGTTGATGGAGATGGGGAGAGAGGGGTGTTGGAGATGGGGAGAGGGGTTGATGGAGATGGGGAGAAGGGGTTGATGGAGAATGGGGGGTGACGGAGATGGGGAAAGGGGGTTGATGGAGATTGGGGGGTGTCGGAGATGGGGAGAGGGGTTGATGGAGATGAGGAGTTGTCAGAGATGGGGAGAGAGGGGTGTCGGAGATGGGGAGAGGGGTTGATGGAGATGGGGAGAGAGGGGTTGATGAAGATTGGGGGTGTCGGAGATGGGGAGAGAGGGGTTGGTGGAGATTGGGGGTGTCGGAGATGGGGAGAGGGGTTGATGGAGATGGGGAGAGAGGGGTTGATGGAGATGGGGAGAGGGGTTGATGGAGATGGGGAGAGGGGGTGTCGGAGGGGGAGAGAGGGGTTGTTGGAGATGGGGAGAGAGGGGTTGATGGAGATGGGGAGAGGGGGTTGATGGAGAATGGGAGGTGTCGGAGATGGGGAGAGGGGGTTGATGGAGATTGGGGGGTGTCGGAGATGGGGAGAGGGGGTTTATGGAGATTGAGGGGTGTTGGAGATGGAGAGGGGTGTTGATGGAGATTGGGGGTGTGTCAGAGATGGGGAGAGGGGTTGATGGAGATGGGGAGAGAGGGGTTGATGAATATTGGGGGTGTCGGAGATGGGGAGAGAGGGGTTGGTGGAGATTGGGGGGTGTCGGAGATGGGGAGAGGGGTTGATGGAGATGGGGAGAGAGGGGTTGATGGAGATGGGGAGAGGGGGTGATGGAGATTGGGGGGTGTTGGAGAGGGGGTTGATGGAGATTGAGGGGTGTCGGATGGGGAGAGGGGTTGATGGAGATGGGGAGAGAGGGGTTGATGGAGATGGGGAGAGGGGGTGTCGGAGATGGGGAGAGAGGGGTGTTGGAGATGGGGAGAGGGGTTGATGGAGATGGGGAGAGGGGGTTGATGGAGAATGGGGAGTGACGGAGATGGGGAGAAGGGGTTGATGGAGATTGGGGGGTGTCGGAGATGGGGAGAGGGGATTGTCGGAGATGGGGAGAGGGGGTTGTTGGAGATGGGGAGAGGGGGTTGATGGAGATTGAGGGGTGTCGGAGATGGGGAGAGGGGGTTGATGGAGATTGGGGGGTGTCAGAGATGGGGAGAGGGGGGTGTCGGAGATGGGGAAAGGGGGTTGATGGAGATTGAGGGGTGTCGGAGATGGGGAGGGGTGTGTCGGAGATGGGGAGAAGGGGTTGATGGAGATTGAGGGGTGTCGGAGATGGGGAGAGAGGGGTGTTGGAGATGGGGAGAAGGGGTTGATGGAGATTGAGGGGTGTCGGAGCTGGGGAGAGAGGGGTGTTGGAGATGGGGAGAGGGGGTTGATGGAGATTGGGGGGTGTCGGAGATGGGGAGAGGGGGTTGATGGAGATTGAGGGGTGTCGGAGATGGGGAGAGAGGGGTGTTGGAGATGCGGAGAGGGGGTTGATGGAGATTGGGGGGTGTCGGAGATGGGGAGAGGGGGTTGATGGAGATTGAGGGGTGTCGGAGATGGGGAGAGAGGGGTATTGGAGATGCCGAGAGGGGGTTGATGGAGATTGGGGGGTGTCAGAGATGAAGAGAGGGGGTTGATGGAGATTGAGGGGTGTCGGAGATGGGGAGAGGGGGATGATGGAGATTGGGGGGTGTCGGAGATGGGGAGAGGGGGGTGTCGGAGATGGGGAGAGGGGGTTGATGGAGATTGAGGGGTGTTGGAGATGGGGAGAGAGGGCTGTCGGAGATGGGGAGAGAGGGGTTGATGGAGATGGGGAAAGAGGGGTTGTCGGAGATGGAGAGAGAGGAGTTGATGGAGATGGGGAAAGGGGTTGTCGGAGATGGAGAGAGGGGTTGATGGAGATGGGGAGGGGGGTGTCAGAGATGTGGAGAGGGGTTGATGGAGATGGGGAGAGGGGGTTGATGGAGTTGGGGAGAGACGAGTTGATGGAGATGGGGAAAGGGGTTGTCAGAGATGGGGAGAGGGGGGTTGATGGAGATGGGGAGAGAAGGTTTGATGGAGATGGGGAGAGAGGGGTTGATGGAGATGGGGAGAGAGGGGTTGATGGAGATGGGGAGAGAGGGGTTGTCGGAGATGGGGAGGGGGGTGTCGGAGATGGGGAGAGAGGGTGTCGGAGATGAAGAGAGCGGGGTTGATGGAGATGGGGGGGTGTCGGAGATGGGGAAAGAGGGGTTGTCGGAGATGGAGAGAGGGGTTGATGGAGATGGGGAGAAGGGGTTGATGGAGATTGGGGGGTGTCGGAGATGGGGTGAGGGGGTTGTCGGAGATGGAGAGAGGGGTTGATGGAGATGGGGAGGGGGGTGTCAGAGATGTGGAGAGGGGTTGATGGAGATGGGGAGAGAAGGTTTGATGGAGATGTGGAGAGAGGGGGTGTCAGAGATTGGGGAGAGGGAGTGTCAGAGATTGGGAGAGGGGCCGTCGGAGATGGGGAGAGAGGGGTTGTCGGAGATGGGGAGAGGGGGGTTTTGGAGATGAGGAAGAGAGGGTGTGTCGGAGATGGGGGAGAGAGGGTGTGTCGGAGATGGGGAGAGGGGTTGATGGAGATTGGGGGGTGTCGGAGATGGGGTGAGGGGGTTGTCGGAGATGGGGAGGGAGGGGTGTTGGAGATGGGGAGAAGGGTTAATGGAGATGGGGAGAGGGGTTGATGGAGATGGGGAGAGGGGTTGATGGAGATGGGGAGAGAGGGGGTGTCGGAGATGGGGGAGAGGGAGTGTCAGAGATTGGGAGAGAGGGGCCGTCGGAGATGGGGAGAGAGGGGTTGATGGAGATGGGGAGAGGGGGTTGATGGAGATGGGTGTCTGAGATGGGGAAAGAGGGGTTGATGGAGATGGGTGTCGGAAATGGGGAAAGAGGGGTTGTCGGAGATGGAGGGAGGGGTTGATGGAGATGAGGAGAGAGGGGTTGATGGAGATGTGGAGAGAGGGGTTGTTGGAGATGGGGAGAGGGGTTGATGGAGATGGGGAGAGGGGTTGATGGAGATGGGGAGGGGGTTGATGGAGATGGGGAGGGGGGTGTCGGAGATGGGGAGAGAGGGGTTGTCGGAGATGGGGAGAGAGGAGTTGATGGAGATGGGGAAAGGGGTTGTCGGAGATGGGGAGAGAAGATTTGATGGAGATGGGGAGAGAGGGGTTTATGGAGATGGGGAGAGAGGGGTTGTCGGAGATGGGGAGGGGGGATGTCGGAGATGGGGAGAGAGGGTGTGTCGGAGATGAAGAGAGAGGGGTTGATGGAGATGGGGAAAGAGGGGTTGTCGGAGATAGAGAGAGGGGTTGATGGAGATGGGGAGAGGGGGTTGATGGAGATTGGGGGGTGTCGGAGATGGGGAGAGGGTGTTGTTGGAGATGGGGAGAGAGGGGTGTTGGAGAAGGGGAGAGGGGTTGATGGAGATGGGGAGAGGGGTTGATGGAGATGGGCAGAGAGGGGGTGTCGGAGATGGGGGAGAGGGAGTGTCAGAGATTGGGAGAGAGGGGCCGTCAGAGATTGGGAGAGAGGGGTTGATGGAGATGGGGAGAGGGGGTTGATGGAGATGGGTGTCCGAGATGGGGAAAGAGGGGATGATGGAGATGGGGAGAGAGGGGTTGAGGAAGATTGGGGGTGTCGGAGATGGGGAGAGAGGGGTTGGTGGAGATTGGGGGGTGTCGGAGATGGGGAGAGGGGTTGATGGAGATGGGGAGAGGGGTTGATGGAGATGGGGAGAGGGGGTGTCGGAGGGGGAGAGAGGGGTTGTTGGAGATGGGGAGAGAGGGGTTGATGGAGATGGGGAGAGGGGTTGATGGAGATGGGGAGAGGGGTTGATGGAGATGGGGAGAGGTGGTGTCGGAGGGGGAGAGAGGGGTTGTTGGAGATGGGGAGAGAGGGGTTGATGGAGATGGGGAGAGGGGTTGATGGAGAATGGGAGGTGTCGGAGATGGGGAGAGGGGGTTGATGGAGATTGGGGGGTGTCGGAGATGGGGAGAGGGGGTTTATGGAGATTGAGGTGTGTCGGAGATGGAGAGGGGGGTTGATGGAGATTGGGGGGTGTTGGAGAGGGGGTTGATGGAGATTGAGGGGTGTCGGATGCGGAGAGGGGTTGATGGAGATGGGGAGAGAGGGGTTGATGGAGATGGGGAGAGGGGGTGTCGGAGGGGGAGAGAGGGGTTGTTGGAGATGGGGAGAGAGGGGTTGATGGAGATGGGGAGAGAGGGGTGTTGGAGATGGTGAGAGGGGTTGATGGAGATGGGGAGAAGGGGTTGATGGAGAATGGGGGTTGACGGAGATGGGGAAAGGGGGTTGATGGAGATTGGGGGGTGTCGGAGATGGGGAAAGGGGTTGATGGAGATGAGGAGTTGTCAGAGATGGGGAGAGAGGGGTGTCGGAGATGGGGAGAGGTGTTGATGGAGATGGGGAGAGAGGGGTTGATGAAGATTGGGGGTGTCGGAGATGGGGAGAGAGGGGTTGGTGGAGATTGGGGGGTGTCGGAGATGGGGAGAGGGGTTGATGGAGATGGGGAGAGAGGGGTTGATGGAGATGGGGAGAGGGGTTGATGGAGATGGGGAGAGGGGGTGTCGGAGGGGGAGAGAGGGGTTGTTGGAGATGGGGAGAGAGGGGTTGATGGAGATGGGGAGAGGGGGTTGATGGAGAATGGGAGGTGTCGGAGATGGGGAGAGGGGGTTGATGGAGATTGGGGGGTGTCGGAGATGGGGAGAGGGGGTTTATGGAGATTGAGGGGTGTTGGAGATGGAGAGGGGGGTTGATGGAGATTGGGGGTGTGTCGGAGATGGGGAGAGGGGTTGATGGAGATGGGGAGAGAGGGGTTGATGAATATTGGGGGTGTCGGAGATGGGGAGAGAGGGGTTGGTGGAGATTGGGGGGTGTCGGAGATGGGGAGAGGGGTTGATGGAGATGGGGAGAGAGGGGTTGATGGAGATGGGGAGAGGGGGTGATGGAGATTGGGGGGTGTTGGAGAGGGGGTTGATGGAGATTGAGGGGTGTCGGATGGGGAGAGGGGTTGATGGAGATGGGGAGAGAGGGGTTGATGGAGATGGGGAGAGGGGGTGTCGGAGGGGGAGAGAGGGGTTGTTGGAGAGGGGTTGATGAAGATGGGGAGAGGGGGTGTCGGAGATGGGGAGAGAGGGGTGTTGGAGATGGGGAGAGGGGTTGATGGAGATGGGGAGAGGGGGTTGATGGAGAATGGGGGGTGACGGAGATGGGGAGAAGGGGTTGATGGAGATTGGGGGGTGTCGGAGATGGGGAGAGGGGATTGTCGGAGATGGGGAGAGGGGGTTGTTGGAGATGGGGAGAGGGGGTTGATGGAGATTGAGGGGTGTCGGAGATGGGGAGAGGGGGTTGATGGAGATTGGGGGTTGTCAGAGATGGGGGGAGGGGGGTGTCGGAGATGGGGAAAGGGGGTTGATGGAGATTGAGGGGTGTCGGAGATGGGGAGAGGGGGTTGATGGAGATTGGAGGGTGTCGGAGATGGGGAGGGGTGTGTCGGAGATGGGGAGAAGGGGTTGATGGAGATTGAGGGGTGTCGGAGATGGGGAGAGAGGGGTGTTGGAGATGGGGAGAAGGGGTTGATGGAGATTGAGGGGTGTTGGAGCTGGGGAGAGAGGGGTGTTGGAGATGGGGAGAGGGGGTTGATGGAGATTGGGGGGTGTCGGAGATGGGGAGAGGGGGTTGATGGAGATTGAGGGGTGTCGGAGATGGGGAGAGAGGGGTGTTGGAGATGGGGAGAGGGGGTGTCGGAGATGGGGAGAGAGGGGTGTTGGAGATGGGGAGAGGGGTTGATGGAGATGGGGAGAGGGGGTTGATGGAGAATGGGGGGTGACGGAGATGGGGAGAGGGGGTTGATGGAGATTGAGGGGTGTCGGAGATGGGGAGAGGGGATTGTCGGAGATGGGGAGAGGTGGTTGTTGGAGATGGGGAGAGGGGGTTGATGGAGATTGAGGGGTGTCGGAGATGGGGAGAGGGGGTTGATGGAGATTGGGGGGTGTCAGAGATGGGGGGAGGGGTGTGTCGGAGATGGGGAAAGGGGGTTGATGGAGATTGAGGGGTGTCGGAGATGGGGAGAGGGGGTTGATGGAGATTGGAGGGTGTCGGAGATGGGGAGGGGTGTGTCGGAGATGGGGAGAAGGGGTTGATGGAGATTGAAGGGTGTCGGAGATGGGGAGAGAGGGGTGTTGGAGATGGGGAGAAGGGGTTGATGGAGATTGAGGGGTGTCGGAGCTGGGGAGAGAGGGGTGTTGGAGATGGGGAGAGGCGGTTGATGGAGATTGGGGGTTGTCGGAGATGGGGAGAGGGGGTTGATGGAGATTGAGGGGTGTTGGAGATGGAGAGGGGGGTTGATGGAGATTGGGGGTGTGTCGGAGATGGGGAGAGGGGTTGATGGAGATGGGGAGAGAGGGGTTGATGAATATTGGGGGTGTCGGAGATGGGGAGAGAGGGGTTGGTGGAGATTGGGGGGTGTCGGAGATGGGGAGAGGGGTTGATGGAGATGGGGAGAGAGGGGTTGATGGAGATGGGGAGAGGGGGTGATGGAGATTGGGGGGTGTTGGAGAGGGGGTTGATGGAGATTGAGGGGTGTCGGATGGGGAGAGGGGTTGATGGAGATGGGGAGAGAGAGGTTGATGGAGATGGGGAGAGGGGGTGTCGGAGGGGGAGAGAGGGGTTGTTGGAGAGGGGTTGATGAAGATGGGGAGAGGGGGTGTCGGAGATGGGGAGAGAGGGGTGTTGGAGATGGGGAGAGGGGTTGATGGAGATGGGGAGAGGGGGTTGATGGAGAATGGGGGGTGACGGAGATGGGGAGAAGGGGTTGATGGAGATTGGGGGGTGTCGGAGATGGGGAGAGGGGATTGTCGGAGATGGGGAGAGGGGGTTGTTGGAGATGGGGAGAGGGGGTTGATGGAGATTGAGGGGTGTCGGAGATGGGGAGAGGGGGTTGATGGAGATTGGGGGTTGTCAGAGATGGGGGGAGGGGGGTGTCGGAGATGGGGAAAGGGGGTTGATGGAGATTGAGGGGTGTCGGAGATGGGGAGAGGGGGTTGATGGAGATTGGAGGGTGTCGGAGATGGGGAGGGGTGTGTCGGAGATGGGGAGAAGGGGTTGATGGAGATTGAGGGGTGTCGGAGATGGGGAGAGAGGGGTGTTGGAGATGGGGAGAAGGGGTTGATGGAGATTGAGGGGTGTCGGAGCTGGGGAGAGAGGGGTGTTGGAGATGGGGAGAGGGGGTTGATGGAGATTGGGGGGTGTCGGAGATGGGCAGAGGGGGTTGATGGAGATTGAGGGGTGTCGGAGATGGGGAGAGAGGGGTGTTGGAGATGGGGAGAGGGGGTGTCGGAGATGGGGAGAGAGGGGTGTTGGAGATGGGGAGAGGGGTTGATGGAGATGGGGAGAGGGGGTTGATGGAGAATGGGGGGTGACGGAGATGGGGAGAGGGGGTTGATGGAGATTGAGGGGTGTCGGAGATGGGGAGAGGGGGTTGATGGAGATTGGAGGGTGTCGGAGATGGGGAGGGGTGTGTCGGAGATGGGGAGAAGGGGTTGATGGAGATTGAGGGGTGTCGGAGATGGGGAGAGAGGGGTGTTGGAGATGGGGAGAAGGGGTTGATGGAGATTGAGGGGTGTCGGAGCTGGGGAGAGAGGGGTGTTGGAGATGGGGAGAGGGGGTTGATGGAGATTGAAGGGTGTCGGAGATGGGGAGAGAGGGGTGTTGGAGATGCGGAGAGGGGGTTGATGGAGATTGGGGGGTGTCGGAGATGGAGAGCGGGGTTGATGGAGATTGGGGGGTGTTGGAGAGGGGGTTGATGGAGATTGAGGGGTGTCGGATGGGGAGAGGGGTTGATGGAGATGGGGAGAGAGGGGTTGATGGAGATGGGGAGAGGGGGTGTCGGAGGGGGAGAGAGGGGTTGTTGGAGATGGGGAGAGAGGGGTTGATGGAGATGGGGAGAGGGGGTGTCGGAGATGGGGAGAGAGGGGTGTTGGAGATGGGGAGAGGGGTTGATGGAGATGGGGAGAGGGGGTTGATGGAGAATGGGGGGTGACGGAGATGGGGAGAGGGGGTTGATGGAGATTGGGGGGGTGTCGGGGATGGGGAGAGGGGGTTGTCGGAGATGGGGAGAGGGGGTTGTTGGAGATGGGGAGAGGGGGTTGATGGAGATTGAGGGGTGTCGGAGATGGGGAGAGAGGGTTGATGGAGATTGGGGGGTGTCAGAGATGGGGGGAGGGGGGTGTCGGAGATGGGGAAAGGGGGTTGATGGAGATTGAGGGGTGTCGGAGATGGGGAGAGGGGGTTGATGGAGATTGGAGGGTGTCGGAGATAGGGAGGGGTGTGTCGGAGATGGGGAGAAGGGGTTGATGGAGATTGAGGGGTGTCGGAGATGGGGAGAGAGGGGTGTTGGAGATGGGGAGAGGGGGTGTCGGAGATGGGGAGAGAGGGGTGTTGGAGATGGGGAGAGGGGTTGATGGAGATGGGGAGAGGGGGTTGATGGAGAATGGGGGGTGACGGAGATGGGGAGAGGGGGTTGATGGAGATTGAGGGGTGTCGGAGATGGGGAGAGGGGATTGTCGGAGATGGGGAGAGGTGGTTGTTGGAGATGGGGAGAGGGGGTTGATGGAGATTGAGGGGTGTCGGAGATGGGGAGAGGGGGTTGATGGAGATTGGGGGGTGTCAGAGATGGGGGGAGGGGGGTGTCGGAGATGGGGAAAGGGGGTTGATGGAGATTGAGGGGTGTCGGAGATGGGGAGAGGGGGTTGATGGAGATTGGAGGGTGTCGGAGATGGGGAGGGGTGTGTCGGAGATGGGGAGAAGGGGTTGATGGAGATTGAGGGGTGTCGGAGATGGGGAGAGAGGGGTGTTGGAGATGGGGAGAAGGGGTTGATGGAGATTGAGGGGTGTCGGAGCTGGGGAGAGAGGGGTGTTGGAGATGGGGAGAGGGGGTTGATGGAGATTGGGGGGTGTCGGAGATGGGGAGAGGGGGTTGATGGAGATTGAGGGGTGTCGGAGATGGGGAGAGAGGGGTGTTGGAGATGGGGAGAGGGGGTGTCGGAGATGGGGAGAGAGGGGTGTTGGAGATGGGGAGAGGGGTTGATGGAGATGGGGAGAGGGGGTTGATGGAGAATGGGGGGTGACGGAGATGGGGAGAGGGGGTTGATGGAGATTGAGGGGTGTCGGAGATGGGGAGAGGGGATTGTCGGAGATGGGGAGAGGTGGTTGTTGGAGATGGGGAGAGGGGGTTGATGGAGATTGAGGGGTGTCGGAGATGGGGAGAGGGGGTTGATGTAGATTGGGGGGTGTCAGAGATGGGGGGAGGGGTGTGTCGGAGATGGGGAAAGGGGGTTGATGGAGATTGCGGGGTGTCGGAGATGGGGAGAGGGGGTTGATGGAGATTGGAGGGTGTCGGAGATGGGGAGGGGTGTGTCGGAGATGGGGAGAAGGGGTTGATGGAGATTGAGGGGTGTCGGAGCTGGGGAGAGAGGGGTGTTGGAGATGGGGAGAGGCGGTTGATGGAGATTGGGGGTTGTCGGAGATGGGGAGAGGGGGTTGATGGAGATTGAAGGGTGTCGGAGATGGGGAGAGAGGGGTGTTGGAGATGCGGAGAGGGGGTTGATGGAGATTGGGGGGTGTCGGAGATGGGGAGAGGGGGTTGATGGAGATTGAGGGGTGTCGGAGATGGGGAGAGAGGGGTGTTGGAGATGCGGAGAGGGGGTTGATGGAGATTGGGGGGTGTCGGAGATGGGGAGAGGGGGTTGATGGAGATTGAGGGGTGTCGGAGATGGGGAGAGAGGGGTGTTGGAGATGCGGAGAGGGGGTTGATGGAGATTGGGGGGTGTCGGAGATGAAGAGAGGGGGTTGATGGAGATTGAGGGGTGTCGGAGATGGGGAGAGGGGGATGATGGAGATTGGGGGGTGTCGGAAATGGGGAGAGGGGGGTGTTGGAGATGGGGAGAGGGGGCTGATGGAGATTGAGGGGTGTCGGAGATGGGGAGAGAGGGCTGTCGGAGATGGGGAGAGAGGGATTGATGGAGATGGGGAAAGAGGGGTTGTCGGAGATGGAGTAGAGAGGAGTTGATGGAGATGGGGAAAGGGGTTGTCGGAGATGGGGAGAGGGGTTGATGGAGATGGGGAGGGGGGTGTCAGAGATGTGGAGAGGGGTTGATGGAGATGGGGAGAGAAGGTTTGATGGAGATGTGGAGAGAGGGGGTGTCAGAGATTGGGGAGAGGGAGTGTCAGAGATTGGGAGAGAGGGGCCGTCGGAGATGGTGAGAGAGAGGTTGTCGGAGATGGGGAGAGGGGGGTTTTGGAGATGAGGAAGAGAGGGTGTGTCGGAGATGGGGAGAGGGGTTGATGGAGATGGGGAGAGGGGGTTGATGGAGATGGGGGTGTCGGAGATGGGGAAAGAGGGGTTGTCGGAGATGGAGAGAGGGGTTGATGGAGATGGGGAGAGCGGGTTGATGGAGATTGGGGGTGTTGTAGATGGGGAGAGGGGTTGATGGAGATGGGGAGGGGGGTGTCGGAGAGGGGGGAGAGAGGGTGTGTCAGAGATGGGGGAGAGAGAGGGTGTCAGAGATTGGGGAGAGGGAGTGTCAGAGATTGGGAGAGTGGGGTTGTCGGAGATGGGGAGAGAGGGGTTGTCGGAGATGGGGAGAGAGGAGTTGATGGAGATGGGGAAAGGGGTTGTCAGAGATGGGGAGAGGGGTTGATGGAGATGGGGAGAGGGGGTGTCGGAGGGGGAGAGAGGGGTTGTTGGAGATGGGGAGAGAGGGGTTGATGGAGATGGGGAGAGGGGTTGATGGAGATGGGGAGAGGGGGTTGATGGAGAATGGGAGGTGTCGGAGATGGGGAGAGGGGGTTGATGGAGATTGGGGGGTGTCGGAGATGGGGAGAGGGGGTTTATGGAGATTGAGGGGTGTCGGAGATGGAGAGCGGGGTTGATGGAGATTGGGGGGTGTTGGAGAGGGGGTTGATGGAGTTTGAGGGGTGTCGGATGGGGAGAGGGGTTGATGGAGATGGGGAGAGAGGGGTTGATGGAGATGGGGAGAGAGGGGTTGATGGAGATGGGGAGAGGGGTTGTTGGAGATGGGGAGAGAGGGGTTGATGGAGATGGGGAGAGAGGGGTGTTGGAAATGGGGAGAGGGGTTGATGGAGATGGGGAGAGGGGGTTGATGGAGAATGGGGGGTGACGGAGATGGGGAAAGGGGGTTGATGGAGATTGGGGGGGTGTCGGAGATGGGGAGTGGGGTTGATGGAGATGAGGAGTTGTCAGAGATGGGGAGAGAGGGGTGTCGGAGATGGGGAGAGAGGGGTTGTCGGAGATGGGGAGAGGGGTTGATGGAGATGGGGAGAGAGGGGTTGATGGAGATGGGGAGAGAGGGGTTGATGAAGATTGGGGAGGGGGGTGTCGGAGATGGGGAGAGAGGGTGTGTCGGAGATGAAGAGAGAGGGGTTGATGGAGATGGGGGGTGTCGGAGATGGGGAAAGAGAGGTTGTCGGAGATGGAGAGAGGGGTTGATGGAGATTGGAGGGTGTTGGAGAGGGGGTTGATGGAGATTGAGGGGTGTCGGATGGGGAGAGGGGTTGATGGAGATGGGGAGAGAGGGGTTGATGGAGATGGGGAGAGGGGGTTTATGGAGATTGAGGGGTGTCGGAGATGGAGAGGGGGGTTGATGGAGATTGGAGGGTGTTGGAGAGGGGGTTGATGGAGATTGAGGGGTGTCGGATGGGGAGAGGGGTTGATGGAGATGGGGAGAGAGGGGTTGATGGAGATGGGGAGAGGGGGTGTCGGAGGGGGAGAGAGGGGTTGTTGGAGATGGGGAGAGAGGGGTTGATGGAGATGGGGAGAGGGGGTGTCTGAGATGGGGAGAGAGGGGTGTTGGAGATGGGGTGTGGGGTTGATGGAGATGGGGAGATGGGGTTGATGGAGAATGGGGGGTGACGGAGATGGGCAGAGGGGTTTGATGGAGATTGGGGGGTGTCCGAGATGGGGAGAGGGGATTGTCGGAGATGGGGAGAGGGTTTGATGGAGATTGAGGTGTGTCGGAGATGGGGAGAAGGGGTTGACGGAGATTGGGGGGTGTCAGAGATGGGGGAGGGGGGTGTCGGAGATGGGGAAAGGGGGTTGATGGAGATTGTGGGGTGTCGGAGATGGGGAGAGGGGGTTGATGGAGATTGGAGGGTGTCGGAGATGGGGAGGGGTGTGTCGGAGATGGGGAGAAGGGGTTGATGGAGATTGAGTGGTGTCGGAGATGGGGAGAGAGGGGTGTTGGAGATGGGGAGAAGGGGTTGATGGAGATTGAGGGGTGTCGGAGCTGGGGAGAGAGGGGTGTCGGAGATGGGGAGAGGGGGTTGATGGAGATTGAGGGGTGTCGGAGATGGGGAGAGAGGGGTGTTGGAGATGCGGAGAGGGGGTTGATGGAGATTGGGGGGTGTCAGAGATGGGGAGAGGGGGTTGATGGAGATTGAGGGGTGTCGGAGATGGGGAGAGAGGGGTGTTGGAGATGCGGAGAGGGGGTTGATGGAGATTGGGGGGTGTCGGAGATGAAGAGAGGGGGTTGATGGAGATTGACGGGTGTCGGAGATGGGGAGAGGGGGATGATGGAGATTGGGGTGTGTCGGAGATGGGGAGAGGGGGGTGTCGGAGATGGGGAGAGGGGGTTGATGGAGATTGAGGGGTGTCGGAGATGGGGAGAGAGGGCTGTCGGAGATGGGGAGAGAGGGGTTGATGGAGATGGGGAAAGAGGGGTTGTCGGAGATGGAGAGAGAGGAGTTGATGGAGATGTGGAAAGGGGTTGTCGTAGATCGGGAGAGGGGTTGATGGAGATGGAGAGGGGGGTGTCAGAGATGTGGAGAGGGGTTGATGGAGATGGGGAGAGAAGGTTTGATGGAGATGTGGAGAGAGGGGGTGTCAGAGATTGGGGAGAGGGAGTGTCAGAGATTGGGAGAGAGGGGCCGTCGGAGATGGGGAGAGAGGGGTTGTCGGAGATGGGGAGAGGGGGGTTTTGGAGATGAGGAAGAGAGGGTGTGTCGGAGATGGGGGAGGGAGGGTGTGTCGGAGATGGGGAGAGGGGTTGATGGAGATGGGGAGAGGGGGTTGATGGAGATGGGGGGTGTCGGAGATGGGGAAAGAGGGGTTGTCGGAGATGGAGAGAGGGGTTGATGGAGATGGGGAGAGCGGGTTGATGGAGATTGGGGGTGTTGGAGATGGGGAGAGGGGGTTGTCGGAGATGGAGAGAGGGGTTGATGGAGATGGGGAGAGCGGGTTGATGGAGATTGGGGGTGTTGTAGATGGGGAGAGGGGTTGATGGAGATGGGGAGGGGGGTGTCGGAGAGGGGGGAGAGAAGGTGTGTCAGAGATGGGGGAGAGAGGGGGTGTCAGAGATTGGGGAGAGGGAGTGTCAGAGATTGGGAGAGTGGGGCTGTCGGAGATGGGGAGAGAGGGGTTGTCGGAGATGGGGAGAGGGGGGTGTCGGAGATGAGGGAGAGAGGGTGTGTCGGAGATGGGGAGAGAGGGTTTGATGGAGATGTGGAGAGAGGGGTTGATGGAGATGGGGGGTGTCGGAGATGGAGAGAGGGGTTGATGGAGATGGGGAGGGGCTTGATGGAGATGGGGAGGGGGGGTGTCGGAGATGGGGAGAGAGGAGTTGATGGAGATGGGGAAAGGGGTTGTCGGAGATGGGAAGAGGGGGGTTGATGGAGATGGGGAGAGAAGGTTTGATGGAGATGGGGAGAGAGGGGTTGATGGAGATGGGGAGAGAGGGGTTGTCGGAGATGGGGAGGGGGGTGTCGGAGATGGGGAGAGAGGGTGTGTCGGAGATGAAGAGAGAGGGGTTGATGGAGATGGGGGGTGTCGGAGATGGGGAAAGAGAGGTTGTCGGAGATGGAGAGAGGGGTTGATGGAGATGGGGAGAGGGGCTTGTCGGAGATGGGGAGAGAGGGGTGTTGGAGATGGGGAGAGGGGTTGATGGAGATGGGGAGAGGGGTTGATGGAGATGGGGAGAGAGGGGGTGTCGGAGATGGGGGAGAGGGAGTGTCAGAGATTGGGAGAGAGGGGCCGTCGGAGATGGGGAGAGAGGGGTTGATGGTGATGGGGAGAGGGGGTTGATGGAGATGGGTGTCCGAGATGGGGAAAGAGGGGTTGATGGAGATGGGTGTCGGAGATGGGGAAAGAGGGGTTGTCGGAGATGGAGGGAGGGGTTGATGGAGATGTGGAGAGAGAGGTTGATGGAGATGTGGAGAGAGGGGTTGTTGGAGATGGGGAGAGGGGTTGATGGAGATGGGGAGAGGGGTTGATGGAGATGGGGAGAGGGGGTTGATGGAGATGGGGGGTGTCGGAGATGGGCAGAGGGGGTTGATGGAGATTGGGGGGTGTCGGAGATGAGGAGAGGGGGTTTATGGAGATTGAGGGGTGTCGGAGATGGAGAGGGGGGTTGATGGAGATTGGGGGGTGTTGGAGAGGGGGTTGATGGAGATTGAGGGGTGTCGGATGGGGAGAGGGGTTGATGGAGATGGGGAGAGAGGGTTTGATGGAGATGGGGAGAGGGGGTGTCGGAGGGGGAGAGAGGGGTTGTCGGAGATGGGGAGAGAGGGGTTGATGGAGATGGGGAGAGGGGGTGTCGGAGATGGGGAGAGAGGGGTGTTGGAGATGGGGAGAGGGGTTGATGGAGATGGGGAGAGGGGGTTGATGGAGAATGGGGGGTGACGGAGATGGGCAGAGGGGGTTGATGGAGATTGGGGGGTGTCGGAGATGGGGGGAGGGGATTGTCGGAGATGGGGAGAGGGGGTTGATGGAGATTGAGGGGTGTCGGAGATGGGGAGAGGGTGTTGATGGAGATTGGGGGGTGTCAGAGATGGGGGGAGGGGGGTGTCGGAGATGGGGAAAGGGGGTTGATGGAGATTGAGGGGTGTCGGAGATGGGGAGAGGGGGTTGATGGAGATTGGAGGGTGTCGGAGATGGGGAGGGGTGTGTCGGAGATGGGGAGAAGGGGTTGATGGAGATTGAGTGGTGTCGGAGATGGGGAGAGAGGGGTGTTGGAGATGGGGAGAAGGGGTTGATGGAGATTGAGGGGTGTCGGAGCTGGGGAGAGAGGGGTGTCAGAGATGGGGAGAGGGGGTTGATGGAGATTGAGGGGTGTCGGAGATGGGGAGAGAGGGGTGTTGGAGATGTGGAGAGGGGGTTGATGGAGATTGAGGGGTGTCGGAGATAGGGAGAGAGGGGTGTTGGAGATGCGGAGAGGGGGTTGATGGAGATTGGGGGGTGTCGGAGATGAAGAGAGGGGGTTGATGGAGATTGACGGGTGTCGGAGATGGGGAGAGGGGGATGATGGAGATTGGGGGGTGTCGGAGATCGGGAGAGGGGGGTGTCGGAGATGGGGAGAGGGGGTTGATGGAGATTGAGGGGTGTCGGAGATGGGGAGAGAGGGCTGTCGGAGATGGGGAGAGAGGGGTTGATGGAGATGGGGAAAGAGGGGTTGTCGGAGATGGAGAGAGAGGAGTTGATGGAGATGGGGAAAGGGGTTGTCGGAGATGGGGAGAGGGGTTGATGGAGATGGGGAGGGGGGTGTCAGAGATGTGGAGAGGGGTTGATGGAGATGGGGAGAGAAGGTTTGATGGAGATGTGGAGAGAGGGGGTGTCAGAGATTGGGGAGAGGGAGTGTCAGAGATTGGGAGAGAGGGGCCGTCGGAGATGGGGAGAGAGGGGTTGTCGGAGATGGGGAGAGGGGGGTTTTGGAGATGAGGAAGAGAGGGTGTGTCGGAGATGGGGGAGAGAGGGTGTGTCGGAGATGGGGAGAGGGGTTGATGGAGATGGGGAGAGGGGGTTGATGGAGATGGGGGGTGTCGGAGATGGGGAAAGAGGGGTTGTCGGAGATGGAGAGAGGGGTTGATGGAGATGGGGAGAGCGGGTTGATGGAGATTGGGGGTGTTGTAGATGGGGAGAGGGGTTAATGGAGATGGGGAGGGGGGTGTCGGAGAGGGGGGAGAGAGGGTGTGTCAGAGATGGGGGAGAGAGGGGGTGTCAGAGATTGGGGAGAGGGAGTGTCAGAGATTGGGAGAGTGGGGCTGTCGTTGATGGGGAGAGAGGGGTTGTCGGAGATGGGGAGAGGGGGGTGTCGGAGATGAGGGAGAGAGGGTGTGTCGGAGATGGGGAGAGAGGGTTTGATGGAGATGTGGAGAGAGGGGTTGATGGAGATGGGGGGTGTCGGAGATGGAGAGAGGGGTTGATGGAGATGGGGAGGGGCTTGATGGAGATGGGGAGGGGAGGTGTCGGAGATGGGGAGAGAGGAGTTGATGGAGATGGGGAAAGGGGTTGTCGGAGATGGGAAGAGGGGGGTTGATGGAGATGGGGAGAGAAGGTTTGATGGAGATGGGGAGAGAGGGGTTGATGGAGATGGGGAGAGAGGGGTTGATGGAGATGGGGAGAGAGGGGTTGTCGGAGATGGGGAGGGGGGGTGTCGGAGATGGGGAGAGAGGGTGTGTCGGAGATGAAGAGAGAGGGGTTGATGGAGATGGGGGGTGTCGGAGATGGGGAAAGAGGGGTTGTCGGAGATGGAGAGAGGGGTTGATGGAGATGGGGAGAGGGGGTTGATGGAGATTGGGGGGTGACGGAGATGGGGAGAGGGGGTTGTCGGAGATGGGGAGAGAGGGGTGTTGGAGATGGGGAGAGGGGTTGATGGAGATTGAGGGGTGTCGGAGATGGGGAGAGAGGGGTGTTGGAGATGGGGAGAAGGGGTTGATGGAGATTGAGGGGTGTCGGAGCTGGGGAGAGAGGGGTGTCAGAGATGGGGAGAGGGGGTTGATGGAGATTGAGGGGTGTCGGAGATGGGGAGAGAGGGGTGTTGGAGATGTGGAGAGGGGGTTGATGGAGATTGGGGGGTGTCGGAGATGGGGAGAGGGGGTTGATGGAGATTGAGGGGTGTCGGAGATAGGGAGAGAGGGGTGTTGGAGATGCGGAGAGGGGGTTGATGGAGATTGGGGGGTGTCGGAGATGAAGAGAGGGGGTTGATGGAGATTGACGGGTGTCGGAGATGGGGAGAGGGGGATGATGGAGATTGGGGGGTGTCGGAGATCGGGAGAGGGGGGTGTCGGAGATGGGGAGAGGGGGTTGATGGAGATTGAGGGGTGTCGGAGATGGGGAGAGAGGGCTGTCGGAGATGGGGAGAGAGGGGTTGATGGAGATGGGGAAAGAGGGGTTGTCGGAGATGGAGAGAGAGGAGTTGATGGAGATGGGGAAAGGGGTTGTCGGAGATGGGGAGAGGGGTTGATGGAGATGGGGAGGGGGGTGTCAGAGATGTGGAGAGGGGTTGATGGAGATGGGGAGAGAAGGTTTGATGGAGATGTGGAGAGAGGGGGTGTCAGAGATTGGGGAGAGGGAGTGTCAGAGATTGGGAGAGAGGGGCCGTCGGAGATGGGGAGAGAGGGGTTGTCGGAGATGGGGAGAGGGGGGTTTTGGAGATGAGGAAGAGAGGGTGTGTCGGAGATGGGGGAGAGAGGGTGTGTCGGAGATGGGGAGAGGGGTTGATGGAGATGGGGAGAGGGGGTTGATGGAGATGGGGGGTGTCGGAGATGGGGAAAGAGGGGTTGTCGGAGATGGAGAGAGGGGTTGATGGAGATGGGGAGAGCGGGTTGATGGAGATTGGGGGTGTTGTAGATGGGGAGAGGGGTTAATGGAGATGGGGAGGGGGGTGTCGGAGAGGGGGGAGAGAGGGTGTGTCAGAGATGGGGGAGAGAGGGGGTGTCAGAGATTGGGGAGAGGGAGTGTCAGAGATTGGGAGAGTGGGGCTGTCGGAGATGGGGAGAGAGGGGTTGTCGGAGATGGGGAGAGGGGGGTGTCGGAGATGAGGGAGAGAGGGTGTGTCGGAGATGGGGAGAGAGGGTTTGATGGAGATGTGGAGAGAGGGGTTGATGGAGATGGGGGGTGTCGGAGATGGAGAGAGGGGTTGATGGAGATGGGGAGGGGCTTGATGGAGATGGGGAGGGGAGGTGTCGGAGATGGGGAGAGAGGAGTTGATGGAGATGGGGAAAGGGGTTGTCGGAGATGGGAAGAGGGGGGTTGATGGAGATGGGGAGAGAAGGTTTGATGGAGATGGGGAGAGAGGGGTTGATGGAGATGGGGAGAGAGGGGTTGATGGAGATGGGGAGAGAGGGGTTGTCGGAGATGGGGAGGGGGGGTGTCGGAGATGGGGAGAGAGGGTGTGTCGGAGATGAAGAGAGAGGGGTTGATGGAGATGGGGGGTGTCGGAGATGGGGAAAGAGGGGTTGTCGGAGATGGAGAGAGGGGTTGATGGAGATGGGGAGAGGGGGTTGATGGAGATTGGGGGGTGTCGGAGATGGGGAGAGGGGGTTGTCGGAGATGGGGAGAGAGGGGTGTTGGAGATGGGGAGAGGGGTTGATGGAGATGGGGAGAGGGGTTGATGGAGATGGGGAGAGAGGGGGTGTCGGAGATGGGGGAGAGGGAGTGTCAGAGATTGGGAGAGAGGGGCCGTCGGAGATGGGGAGAGAGGGGTTGATGGAGATGGGGAGAGGGGGTTGATGGAGATGGGTGTC